>NC_026003.2:57578501-57674978 GCF_000442705.2 Elaeis guineensis
TTAGCCGCCTGCTGTGGCGAGTGGGGCACGTGACGAGCATGGGTCGGCCTGGGGAGATCCGCGATCATTATAGCGCCGGATCCCAGGGTCTATTTAAACCCACCTTTCCGCCTTCAGGAGTTTCATTCTGCCTGAGAGTCCTGTCGGTGGTCGCCTTCTCTCTGAGAACTCTGGCCTTCCTTGGCATCCGCTTTGGCCCTAGATGTTCTTCGAGTCATCCCTTTCCTTGCATCTCTGCATCCTTCGGAGCGACTTAGGTTAGTCCTGAAACTTTCGTCCCTTTTCTTGCCATCTAGGTGCCCCTTCTCCCCCATTTTCCTTCTGTCGCATCCCTCTTGTTAGGTCCCCCACGAGCCTTTCGGCTCTTATTTCGCCTGATCTCTTCGGGATTTTTAGGGTTCTTGCTTGAAATATCTTCTGGACTATCAATATTCTGTAGACTTTCTTTTCAGTCGACATGATAAATCAAATCATCTGCATTCCGATTGTGAAGGGGGTTTGGTCAGATCACCTGAGTTGGTCTTATAGCAACTCTCAAAATCCTTCTTTACAAGATCTTTACCCTCTAATTACTCAATTTCAACATTCCGACACTCGGGTTCATTTCTCTTGGATTGGGAGACTACAAAATCTTCCAAGAGTTAAATTATTCTGGTGGAAACTTGTCTGGAAAAAACTTCCCACAAAAAGTGCCCTCACAAAGAAAGGAATCATTCCTTCCTCTTGCTCACATTTTGATATCTGCCATTTGGTGGAGGACTGTGAACATATTTTCATCTCTTGTCCCCTTGCGATAGCCTGCCGGAGGTTGCTTAGTGGTAGATGTGGGCTTGGTTTTCAGCCAGACTCTCTTAGTCCATGTTTGATTTTATGATAACTGCTGAAATTAATTACCACCTCAAAGCTTTGATTGCCTATCTTTCTTGGCTTCTATGGAATGCTTGTAATGATAGAATTTATCAGCATACTGAGTCCATTCCAGTCCAAATTATTAATATGGCTTGTGCTTTTAATTCTGCAGTTGTGAATTTAAACCTTCATACTCAATTAAGGCACTAGGGTGGCTGTATTTCTTCCTCTCCATGCCCGGATGGTAGTCTTTATGTAAGCTGGCTGCCCCCTCCCTTGGGAGTTTTGAAGGTCAATTTCGATGCTTCAGTTACCTCTGATAAAGCTGCAGTAGGATTTATAATCAGGGACCATAATGGTCAACCGATAAGAGCTGGAGGAAAATTATTGCCTTCCTCCTCGGTTCCTTATGCAGAATTAGTAGCCGCATGGTTAGGGCTTCATACTGCCGTAAATGAGCTTCATGGACAGAACATTTGGTTGGAGGGTGACTCCTTCACTATCATCAATTGGATGCTAAACTTAAATAAGTGTAGCAAGCTGGGTTTGCCTTTGTTTCAAAGATATTATACAGTGGCATAAAAATAGGAATATATTCATCACTCATGCTTTATGGGAAGCTAACCAAGCTGCTGACTATTTGGCAAATTATGCTCTTAATGGAGATATTCAGAATATAAATTATATAATCTCCACCCCTCAGTATGCTAGTATCTCGCTGGCTGATTGTATATCCATCTCCTTCTTAAGACATAAAAAATGGAAGCTCTGATGGTTTTCCTTTTTTATTATGCAAGATGGCACGTCAACAAGTATTTTGGCACTGTGGAAGAGGAATTATTACATCTAAATCTTTCTGATGGTATTATTGGAATAGCATGCAACAACAAGTATTTGAATCTCCCAAATGATGATTTCTATTTTAATTTCACTAAAGAGCCTGATGGGGCTTGCAGCTGGCCACATAAAGCGCTGTCTGTTGATTATTGGAGAGGTGAACTACATCATACTGGCCATCTGGTAGAATTATTTCTCTTTACTCGAAGGTGACTGCAGTAGATAAGACTAACACGATGAACTAGAAAAATTAACTACAATCTAACTGTTACAGTAAGTAAACTAAGTGAGAGTAGAACAAACCAAAATAAAAAAGAAAAAAAATAAAATTTAAATAAAGATAAATAAATGTAAGTGCAATAAATAAAGTGAAACAGAACTAAATACAGTGGATAGAAACTAACTAGGTACAAGGATAAGAACAAAAAAACATAAATGTAACAAAGTTGAAATAAAACTACTTAATATAAAGTAAAGAAACAAAACTAACAAAATGAAATAAAGTACAGTATCTAAACAACAGAACAAAAAAATAAATAAAAGCAACAATAAAACAAATAAAAAGCTTAAAGTAAAATTGAGTACTCTAACTAATCTGTTGGCATATAATTGCTCCGTTGCTTACTTTGCGATTACACGATAGATTGTACTATGATTTTAGTACAACCTTATAATATGTTACTGATGGTATTTGGGTTGTTTACCCTAATTAATTCATTGTTTATTCACAATCTCTATCAACCTTAGTGTTGTTTACCCTTAAGAGACTGATCCATTGTTAACTTCACAGCCTCGGTAGCAAATTATTTATCGTCGTGCTACAGTAACATGCTATAGTGCGCAACAGTACTGTACAGTATTTCTACTACAGTACTATACAGTGCATATACTACAGTAATTTGCTACAGTACAGCTACAGTAATAAACAGTAATTATAAACAGTAATAAACAGTAACAAGCTGAAACGTAAAGAAAGCTTAAAACCTAATTAACAATAATAAAATGAAAGAAAAATGGGCTTTATTTACAAAAGCACACTTACATAGAGTCTGATGAAATTGAAATACACACCGTATAAGCTTTATGTACACTAATCAAGTTTAAGCAAACTTAAATCAAACCACAAGTGCTAATATATGTTAATACATGAATAAACACACTTTTTACAAAAACTCACATGGATTACGGCTCAAATGATAGAGAACCAAGGTTTCTATAGAGGAATCTGTGGAAGAAGTGGATGGGATGAGTTTTAAATGAAGAAATAGAGAGAGAGAGATAGGAGAATGGTTTGTTTTATGGACAAAGGAGCAAGTGGATGAGTATTTTAATAGAAGTGGGATAAGAAGAGATGTTGTAGTGGAGAAGAAGTAATAAACAAAAAGAATATGGTGGAGGTCTTCTCTGAGATGGGATGTGGAGGAGTATTTTAATGATAGATGGAGGGAAGAGATGTGAGGTGGTGTCTGGTGGAAGAAAAGGATGATGCCTTCACATGGACCTATCCCTAATGAAAGGAACAAATGAAGGAGGTTAAGGGAGTTTAGATGAAAAGAATGAAAGCTTCATGGAGAAGATGGAGGGATGAAGAAGCTTAATGGAGGATTGACAGGAAGAAGACGAAGAAATGAAAGGAGAGAAGAGGATTAGAAGGAAAGAAAGAAAGGGAGAATGAAGAAAAGAAAGAGGGACCCTGTCATCAGAACCGAACCCCTCTCGACCTTGCCTCTTCTTCTGCACTTGGCCTCCTTCTGAGCGAATGCCTTCTCCTTTATTTATAGGCAAGGGAAGGAACTATGCGGACTTCAATTTATTTGAAATCCAGGCAGACTTTACTTATTTTGGAATTCGAAAGTCTCTGGAAGTTGGACCCGAAGTCAGAACTTAATTGATTTTAAGTCCGATTTCCTATAGCGTACAGTATCAGAAATCTTTCTGTAGTTAAACAGTAGTATTGTCAGGAGTCTCCCTGTAGTTTGCTTGTCTTCTTTAGATCCTAGTGTAGACCGGCTTTTGAAGATGAATCATTTTTAGAATTAAATCGGCTTCGAGAATAGTAGTAGTGGTTGTCTCTAATAGTAGTAATCATCTGGTTGTAGAAGTGGCTAATATAAGAGCTACTGGATTGTACCTACAAATTTTTTTTTTTTCTACCAAGAGATTGGTAGAAGGGTTAGTAGAAAATAATTTTCTTTTTCTTTTTCTTTGATGTACTCTTTCATCAGTTGGATGTGACCGACATCATTCCATCTCCCTCTTAAAATAATCTATTCTCATCTTCTCCACTATTCCTTCCATTATAATATTCATCCCATCTCCTTTTCCTCCACAAAAACCTTGGTTCTCTATCATTTGAGCCATAACCCATGTGAGTTTTATAAATAAGTGTGTTTACTTATGTATTAGCATATATTAGCACTTGTGGTTTGTATTTAAGTTTGTTTAAAGCTTTATTAGTACACATAAAACTTGTAAAGTGTTTATTTCAATTTTTCAGACTCTATGTAATTGTGCTTTTATAAATAAAGCCTATTTTTCTTTCATTTTATTATTGTTAGTTAGGTTTTAAGCTTTCTTTACATTTAAGCTTGTTACTATTCATTATTGTTCATTACTATTCATAGTTACTATTTAGTACTATAGCTAATTACTGTAGCACATGCACTGTGTAGTACTATAGTAGAAACACTATGCAGTACTATTGTGCACTATAATATATTACTGCAGTATGATGATAAACAACCGGAATACTACCGAGATTGTGAAATAAACAACGAATCAGTCTCTTAAGGGTAAACAACCCTAAGATTGGTAGAGATTGTAAAGTAAACAACGGATCAATCAAGATAAACAACATAAAAACTACCTGTAACATGTTATAAGGTTGTACTAAAATCATAATACAATCTATCGTGCAATCTCCAATATTATAATGGAAGGAATAGTGGAGAAGATGAGAAAGGATTATTTTAAGAGGGAGATGGAATGATGTTGGAAAGTGGTGGAATATTTTAATAGGGGTGAGTGGAACGATGGAATAAACTATGAGAGTGGAAGAAGCTTTCTCTGGAGATGGGAGAAGTATGATAATATTTTAATGGTAGATGGATGGAAGAGACGTGAGGTGGTGTCTGGTGGAAGAAAAAGATGATGCCTTCACATAGACCTGTCCCTGATGAAAGGAACAAATGAAGGAATGAAAGGAGAGAAGAGGATTAGAAGGAAAGAAAGGAAGGGAGAATGAAGAAAAGAAAAAGGGACCCTATCATGAGAATCGAACCCCTCTCGGCCTTGCCTCTCCCTCTGCGCTCGGCCTCCTCTTGAGAGGATGCCTTCTCCTTTATTTATAGGCAAGGGAAGGAATTATGCGGACTTCAATTTGTTTAGAATCCGGATGGACTTCACTTGTTTTGAAATTCGGAAGTCTCTGAAAGTCGGATCCGAAGTCGAAACTTAATTGATTTTAAGTCTGATTTCTTATAGCGTATAGTGTCAGGAATCTTTCTATAGATGAACAGTAGTGTTGTCAGGAGTCTCCCTATAGTTTGCTTGTTTTCTTTAGATCCTGGTGTAGATCAATTTTTGAAGATAAATCACCTCGAAGAATTAAACCGGCTCTAGGAGTAGTGGTGGTTCATCTTGTCTTCTAAAGATAGTAGTGATTAGCTAGTAATAGAAGTGGCTAATAGTGGAGCCACTGGATTGTACCTGCAAAAAATTTTTTTTTACCAAAAATTGATAAAAGGGTTAGTAAGAAAATATTTTCTTTTTCTTTTTCTCTTCTTTCTTTGGTTTTTTTAGAGCTCAATCTTTTAAAGTGAGGTGGTTGAGTACTAAAGAAAATTGTCTTGGTTATCCTTCTGAATGAGATTGATTGAGTGATAGGATAGCCAAGTCTTCCTGATTTGTATTGCTTGATTAAGGATCTGAATGTTCCAGAGATTGTTTGATTTGTCTTATTCCGCATTGTACCTCTTCTGGATAATTTTCTTCATTTAAGAAAGGATCCCATGTCTTTCTCCAAGCTCCTGCTACTTCAATATTTACAAAGAGTATAGCAGTTACCCAGATTCTTCCATCAGACCAGTATCGTTGAGTCTTCTTTTCTTGAGCTCTCCAGTAGACTTCTAATCGACTTTTTTCTTGATATTCTTTGAAATTAAAATCTTTTGAAAGCTCTTCTTCATCTGTATCACATAGTGTAATATAGTCTTCTTCTTCCAAAATACTGACTTCATAAATTTGGAAAGAATATTTTATTACTCCAACTTCTCTGGTTTCAATGCCGCTGAAAATTATAACTTTTAATAGATTTTTGTATATCTTTTCCACTTCATAAAGGACTTTGCTAACCACAGCTGAAAACATATATAGGTTGGCGAAAGGATCAACTGACATTACTCGTACCAATCTTTTATATAAAGCTTTGAGTTCTTCTTTAGTATACTCATTAATCAATGGAAGATATAACTTGGGATAACTCCATCCATCTATCAGGAAAAATTGTAAGTCTACAAACAATTCATTTTCATCTATCAAAAAGATTTGCAATTCTTCAAACAATTCTTTTATTTTATTGGGCTGAATGACCTTTTGATAAATGTCTTCTAGAAGTTCATTAGTTAAAACTTTTTGAGCTTTTTTTCAATAGTTAAGTCTCTTTTACTTATTTGCCATAGGAGTCTTCACTTTAAGGAGAGTAGCCAAATCAGGTGTGATTTGATTTGAGTGTTGATCAGATAGTCTTAACTTTTCTCTTAGTACCATCAAAGTAATTTCTTTTCAGATAAATGATCAACAAGAGCTATCATAGCCTTTCTAAAGTCTCCTTTCTGATTCAAAAGATGAGTTTTCCATACCTTGTTGACAAAGTCATAAGTTTTTTAAGAAAGTTCCGGCTTGTAATTTTGAGAAAATTTTTCTTTCTCAAGAGCAGTTCTTCTATTTTGTATCTTCTTTTCAAAGTCCATTTTTCTGCAAAATCTTAAAGATACAAAGTTAGAATATAGTCTTTGATCAGCTCTTTTTAATTTACCTTTTCTCTTTATATGTTGATTTAGACTGCTTGCATCAAATATCTGACTTTGTTCCTTTTTGGAGTTGTCTTGATGAAGTATATCTCCTGAAATGAACACTATATTAGTATATGAAAGTAAAAGCTTATATGTGTAGGAACCAGATCTAGGGTTTCAGGGTTAGATCTTGAAACTTTTTCAAGATCATACAGCGGAAGACTAAAATAAATTAAAATTATTTTCTAAAATCAAAAAATCCCTAGATCTAAGATCCTATTACATGATTATTATATAGCATTAAATCAAAAATTAAAATATATAAATATAGCATGAACTACATGTTGATCATATCAACATGTTTCTATACTACATCTAATGTATGTATTAAACAATAGATCAGATTTATTACCTTGCAAGTTAGACGTTCTAACCTCTCTGATCCGGGCTTGAGGATGATGTTGCAAGCCGCACACGCATCCAGCCTCTAGGAGTCATCTACACGAGCCCATGAATCTCGATCAGAAGTCCTGCTTCAGGAAATCAGCACAGTATGCTAGTACTGCGCTGATCCTTCTTTGATGGTTGATCAGGTGCCTCCTTCTTCTTGATTTGGACTCTTCCAAAGATGGAAAGTAGAAAGAGGAGTTTTAGATCTGAGACACTCTCAGGAAACTCAAGATAGAGGGAGAAAAGATATGAAAACAAACAACCCTAGAAGAAGACCCTCTTCTTCTTCTCGTTTCTCTCTCTAGACACCCTAACTTGTATCTTTTATATCTCCATGACCCAAAGGTCTTTCTCTTTGATTTTTGGATGGCCCAAAGGACTCTCAAATATCTATTTTTTTTGAAAATTTCATGAAGAAACTCATTTTATATAGAGAGATATGATAGAGTCCTTGTCTAGGTCAAATACCTAGTCAAGGCTTATCCAAACATGACAAGTTAAGGAGTGCCCAACTCTTGAGCACCTCCTCCTTATTTTTGTGCATGGATCACTAGTAAAGGGTTCATAATGTGTACCCTAAAAGTCACAAAAATTCCAAAAAAAATTTGGATAGATTCGGTGCAAAATTGAAAGAGTTTTGGATTTCTAAAACTCTATCTCATAGAATTCGAAATCCAAATTTATTCCTTTTTTGATTTGATCCAAACCACCTTCCATGTAAGAAAGAAGAGAGGAGACCTTTTGTGAACGTGGGAGAGAACTGGGAGAGGGCTTTTGTCACACAAAATAAGAGGAGATTGGCGTTGAATGAGAGAGAGGGCGTGGGGAAGGCTTATGTGGTGCAAGGTGGAATCCTAGTCTTACTAGGATTCTATCTTATGACTTGTTTTAATTTGGTTTCTCAAACCAAATCAAACTAAAATTAGATCAACCCAATTAAAATATATCTTAACCCAATTAAGAACCTAATTTAATCAGATTAAATTAGATTTAAATCTGATTTAATTTTTAATCAAATTAGAAATTAGATTGACCCAAGTTCTAGTTGAACTAGGACTAGTTTTTCCTTGCACTTAGCTTATCCAATAAACCAATTGAACTTGATCCAATCAAGCCCAAACCAAATATAATTAAATAATATTTAATTAGACTTAATCTCAGCCCATTGGCTTAATCAAATTAAGTCAATTAGTAATCGAATTACTAATCGATCCTCCTGCAACACTTACACTGGGTTAAATGTCAATCGTATTGATCATTTAACCCTAGAACGATTCTTAATCGTTGATCAACCATCCGATCGAATCATGAACTCTAATGTATGTGACCTCATAGGTCTGAACCTAAGCCGATAGCACAGGAATAAATTTTTGTACCAATCGAAGTGACCATCTAGCAATGGTACCCAACGACCGGATAGGTTGAATGTGTAGAACAACATCCTTAGAACCCATGCGAATATAGTTTTCATATAATTCATCCTCTTGACCAAAATGATCATAGGACACCCCAGAGTTCAACTGTCAACTCTGATCAGGTTGTCCACATTGTATTTCAAAATATCAAATCCATCTGATGGATTATCCTGGCTAAGGTTTTGCTAAATTGAAATACAGCGACTCATTCTTCTCCAACTCTTGGAGTGGTCAATCCCATCTCGATCACACTCTGACTTCACAAGTACTTGACTGTGCCCAGAAGCCTTCCATCCCTGAATTAGAAATTCAGTTAGTCCAGTACCAAAGCACAGTGAGTTGCTTGCAAGTCACTGAGGCGATCTCAAGTCTAAGGGACACTTATACCTATATCCCATCAGAGACATTCTCGACAGCAGAATACTCTGGAGTTGGTCACGTTCCATGATGATGTACCAGTACATCTCACCTGTATGCCATACCAGTGTCTCCACACTCTTTGGTTAAGAGGACACTCTTTGGTTAAGAGGACAACCAACCCATATGGCCTACAGCGACCTATGCTCGATAGAAGCTGTTGTCCTTATTAACAGCCTATCATTTGGTCGTGAATTATTTTAAGGACTAATCGATAAATCCTCTCTTTATCGAATCTAAATAGTCCTAAGGACTTCATCATTACAACGGAGTTCATTAGAAGATGAAAGCTTATGATGAAAATGCCAAATATATTTTATTTATTAACAAATCAATTACAATATTTGGTTGCTCAACCGTCAACAGCTTGACGATTGACTTTCTGGGATACATTTCCCAACAACTCCCACTTGTCCTAAAGCCACTCGGCATAGTATCTAATACCCATCTTCGACTTTTGGTTGTCGAACTCCTTTATCGCCAGGACTTTAGTGAAGGGGTCGGTCAGGTTCTCCTTTCCGTCGATCTTCTAAAGGTCGACGTCACCTCGATCCACGATCTCTCGACCAGGTGGAAGCGACGCAAGATGTGCTTCGTCTGTTGATGTGCTTTGGGTTCATTCGCCTGAGCTATGGCACCAGTGCTGTCGTAATAGAGCAGGACCGGACCATCGAGGGAGGGTGCTACTCCGAGCTCGTTGATGAATTTTCTCAGCCACAGCTTCCTTCGCGGCATCCGATGCTGCGATGTACTCCGCTTCACAAACAGAGTTCGTCACAGTATGTTGCTTGGAACTCTTCCAACAGATGGCTCCATCATTCAGAGTAAAGATATAACCCGACACGCTCCTGCTGTCATCATGATCAGATTGGAAGCTAGAGTCTGTGAACCCACAAGTTTCAGATCTGACTCGCCATAAACCAACCATTGGTCCTTAGTATTTCTCAAATACTTAAGGATGGCTTTAATCACTTTTCAGTGATTTTCTCCAGGATCAGATTGGTATCTACTCACTACTCCTAGTGAGTATGTCACATCTGATCTTGTACATGTCATGGCGTATATGATAGATCCCATGACTGAAGCATATGGACTCTACTCATATGCTCTCTCTCTTCAGGAGTTATCGGATAATCTTTCTTAGAGAGAGAAATTCCTTGGCCTATCGGTAGATAGCCCTTCTTGGAATTCTCCATGCTGAACCTCTTCAGCACAGTGTCTATGTACATGGACTGGGATAACCTAAGCATCCTTTTAGATCTATCCCTATAGATCTTCATCCCTAGGATGTAGGATGCTTCACCCAAGTCCTTCATGGAGAACTGTGATGACAACCAAACTTTTATTCCCTGTAGTGCGGGGATGTCATTCTCGATTAAGAGAATGTCATCCACGTACAAGATTAGGAATACCACAACTGGACCATTTGCCCATTTATAGATGCAGGGCTCTTCTCCATTCTTAATGAAGCCATATGTTTTGATCACCTTATCAAAACGTATGTTCCAACTCTGAGAAGCTTGCTTCAATCCATAAATGGATCTCTGAAGCTTGCACACCTTGGACTCATCTGTGGATGTAAACCCCTCAAGTTGTATCATATACACCTCTTCGGTCAACTCTCCATTCAGGAAAGCTGTCTTTACATCCATCTGCCAGATCTCATAATCCAGATGGGCAGCTATTGCAAGCATTATCCGAATGGATTTGAGTATTGCCACAGAGAAAAATGTCTCGTCATAGTCAATACCATAACGTTGACGATACCCCTTGATGACCAGACGGGCTTTATAGGTCTCCACCTTTCCGTCTGCACTCCTCTTCCTTTTGAAGACCCATTTACACCCAATGGGTTTAACCCCTTCAGGTGGGTCAACCAATGTCCATACATCGTTGACCTTCATGGACTCCATTTCGGATTTCATGGCTTCAAGCCATTTCTCGGAATCAGGTCTCTGCATTGCATCCATATAGGTGATCGGATCCTCATTATTCTCATCAAGTTCGATGGGATCACCGTCCTGGATCAAGAAACCGTAGTATCTGTCCGGCTGATGCGGTACTCTACCGGATTGCCTTAATGGTGCAGGTACATTGGCTCCGGATCTGATCTAATCATATCCGACTCAGGTTCAGCTATTGGTGTCAGTCCTTCTACTTGTTGAACTTCATCAAGTTCAACCTTAGAGGCAACGGTTCCTTCACCAAGGAACTCTTTTTCTAAAAAAATTGCCTTAAGGCTGACGAACACCTTTTGTTCATCAGCATGGTAGAAAAAATATCCTTTTGTCTCTTTGGGGTACCCTATGAATGAGCATTTGTCAGACCTAGGTCCAAGTTTGTCTGTGACTAATCGTTTGACATAGGCCGGGCACCCCCAGACCCTAAGGTGTGAAAGTGCTGGCTTACATCCCGTCCATATCTCATATGGAGTCTTAATTACAGACTTACTTGGAACCTTATTTAACAGATAACAGGCCGATTCAAGTGCATATCCCCTGAAGGATATCGGCAAGCTAGCAAAACCCATCATGGATCAGACCATGTCTAACAGAGTCCGATTCCTCCTTTCAGACACACCATTATGCTGTGGTGTTCCTGGAGGAGTCCATTGGGAGAGAATCTCATTCTCTCCTAGATATGTGAGAAACTCACTAGAAAGGTATTCTCCTCCTCGATCAGATCGAAGAGTTTTAATACTCTTCCCAATTTATTTTTCTACTTCACTTCAGAATCGTTTGAACATTTCAAATGAATCCGACTTATGTTTCATCAGATAGACATATCCATATCGGGATAGGTCATCCGTGAAAGTTATGAAGTAGAAATATCCACCTTTAGCACTGGTGCTCATAGGCCCATATACATCAGTATGTACTAGGCTCAAGAGCTCAGTAGCTCTCTCACCTTTTCCAGTAAAAGGTGACTTGGTCATTTTACCAAGAAGACAGGACTCACAGGTTGGAAGTGATTCACAATCACTGACTTCGAAGATTTTCTCTTGAGTCAACCTATTTATTCTGTTCTTGTTTATATGACCTAGCCTCTAATGCCATAAGTAGATATCTGACACACTATCTAATCTAGGGTGCTTGCCAGTAGAATAGACTCTTATCAGGTTT
Organism: Elaeis guineensis; assembly: GCF_000442705.2. Taxonomy (NCBI): domain Eukaryota; kingdom Viridiplantae; phylum Streptophyta; class Magnoliopsida; order Arecales; family Arecaceae; genus Elaeis; species Elaeis guineensis. Next base: position 57,590,604 of record NC_026003.2, read on the forward strand.
GATCTTTTTTGGTCTGGCTCTGCACTGATGTCCCAGCCTGAACTTGCACCTTCTTCACTTTCTTCTTCTTGTTCTTCTTTCCTTTCTCAAAGGGTCGAGAACCAAAAGACGAACCTCCCACTGAGTTCACCGACTCCTTGAGGAGTTGGTGATCCTTCTCAAAGTTCTGAAGCAACCCAAGTAACCCATGGTAGTTTACTTCAGGCTTTGTCATTTTATAATGAGTGAGGAATGGGAGATAAGACTTGGGCAGTGAGTTCAGTATTGCATCTTTCCCAAGCTACTCATGCAAGAAAAAGTCGAGCTTGCTCAATCGTTCCATCAGCTCGATCATGTACAATACATGATTAGTGATAGAGACACCATCCCGCATTTTGGCATTGAAGATGGCACAACTAGTCTTGTGCCTCTCCACATCATCGGATGTGCCAAAGGCATCCTCCAACACTTGAAGCATGTCTTTTGGCTGAGCCATCTCGAATCTGTGATTGAACTCGTCGCTCATGGCAGCCAGCATGGTACAACACACCGTGGTCCGATCACTGAGCCACTTTGGTAAGTGTCTCTGACTGTTTCACGTGTATTGATAGCTGGCTCCTCAGGTACAGAATCCATTATCATATATAAGATCCGTTCATGCTTCAGGACTATCTTCAACTTTTGATGCCAGCTACCGAAGTTAGGTCCCACCAACTTATCATTGTCCAACAATGATCGGAGCGATAGGGAAGTGGTCATATTTGCACAAAGAAGAACCATAACCTAATTAGTAATTGATTCATTAAACCTAAAGATTTGGTGTTTAATCAAAAGGTTTCTCCCACTATTTTATTCGAATTGGTAGCCTCTACCTCCAATTCAAGAAATTACCCTAATTTCTTAGTGGGTACTAGAATCCACTTAGACTGCACACAAGCCCAACTTTGGTTGGCCAACCCATGTACATCTAAGGGTAGGTTCATAACCAATTGTTTCTCTAAACAATTTCTAGTAATTTTAATTTTATCCCAGAAATCTAATCAGTAGGCTTTGGCCTCCATTGTAAGGATCCGGTTAGGTCCAACCATTAACATGATCATACTTGGTGTATCTAGCCAACGAATGATTAAGCCCAACTTTGGTTGGCTCACCTAACCACCATTAGAGAGACACTTCCAAATCATCATATGATGAGTGATAATTCCATTAGTCAACAAGCACCAGGCCTTTGGGTCTGCAATGATTATTGAGTTAATGGACTCATTATCAAACACCTTAATGGGAGGCTATGACTCAGTTATCTCCATAACTTTATCATTTTAAGGACCTAATAATTTTAGAAAATTTAAATAATTTAGAGGATGAGATCAGATGAACCAGCTTATCATGATCCTCCCACTGGCTTCACCAAGTCAGCTTAAGGGAGACCATTAAAAGGGCTGGTCTAAGAGCACCTAAATCAGTCACACTGATTTACCTAGCTGACATGGGTCAGCTCGAATAGTCAAGTGATCCAATCAAAATATAATTTCACCAAGAGGCCAGGTAAGTTCGATCAGTGGGAGGATCTGCCAAAGCTTGCCTTAGACACCATCAGAAATGGCCAGGTAAGCGGGCTCCTAATTAAAAACCACCGGTCTGGTTTACCTTAGACACCAACTAGTTTAATTAGTTTCGATTAGATCAACTTAACGTTCGTGCTAGACCGTTTAGCCAAGAATCAAGTCCATTTAGTTCTCATTAAAGACATGGACTTGACCAATTATAACTATTGTAATTGATCTAGAGAATCTTTGACCTAATCTAAGACAACAATTGATTAGATTTAGTCAATTCTCTAATTAAGTCCATCTTCAATCTAACCATAGGTCTAACCCAATTAATGGACCTAATTTTCACTAACCCATTAACCCAATGTGTTATGGTTTGTGTTTTAGGTTCTTCAATTCACAATCCTAGAACCTAATCAAACAACTTCTTAATTCTTAATTAAGTTTTGGGCTGAGGGTTGGGTTCGGCTTTTCAAAAAATAATTTTCATATTGGTAAAATAATTTTACAATATGATTCTACCAACCATATTGCATGTTTGATTCATAATCAAGATACAAGTGAAATAAATATGAAACTACTTTAGATCTAATCTAAACAGGTTCATGTAATTGAAACAGTTTCAACTTTAAACAATTTCTTTGCACAAAAATTATTAACAAAGAGATTTTATTTTAGATTTAAATATCTTTTAAATTTAATAAATCATAAATTTAATCTAGACATATCTAACAAATTTATGATTAAAGATAAATCTACACAAACTAGGACAACCTTTGCACTGTAAGGGGTAAACCTTACAGCAGGACAACCTTGCAGTTCGTGATTGATCTAAAATTTTAATTTTAGATTTAATAATCATATTATAAATTAGATCTAATCTAAGAAATAATCTAAACATGTATAAATAATCATGTAATAAAGAACCTAGGCTCTGATACCAATTGTAGGAACCAGATCTAGGGTTTCAGGATTAGATCTTGAAACTTTTTCAAGATCATACAGCGAAAGACTAAAATAAATTAAAATTATTTTTTAAAATCAAAGAATTTCTAGATCTAAGATCTTATTACATGATTATTATATAGTATTAAATCAAAAATTAAAATATATAAATATAGCATAAACTACATGTTGATCATATCAATATGTTTCTATACTACATCTAATGTATGTATTAAACAATAGATCAGATCTATTACCTTGCAAGTTAGACATTCTAACCTCACTGATCTGGGCTTGAGGATGATGTTGCAAGTCACACACACATCCGGCCTCTAGGAGTCGTCCACATGAGCCCATGAATCTCGATCAGAAGTCCTGCTTTAGGAAATCAGCACAGTATGCTAGTACTACGCTGATCCTTCTTTGATGGTTGATCAGGTGCCTCCTTCTTCTTGATTTGGACTCTTTCAAAGATGAAAAGTAGAAAGAGAAGTTTCAAATCTGAGATGCTCTCAAGAAACTCAAGATGGAGGGAGGAAAGATATGAAAACAAACAACCCTAGAAGAAGACCCTCTTCTTCTTCTCGTTTCTCTCTCTAGACACCCTAACTTGTGTCTTTTATATCTCCATGACCCAAAGGTCTTTCTTTCTTATTTTTAGATGGATCAAAGGTCTCTCAAATATCTATCGTTTTCAAAAATTTCATGAAGAAACTCATTTTATATAGAGAGATATGATAGAGTCCTTTTCTAGGTCAAATACCTAGTCAAGGCTTATCCAAACATGGCAAGTTAAGGGGTGCCCAACTCTTGAGCACCTCTTCCTTATTTTTGTGCATGGATCATTAGCAAAGGGTGCATAATGTGTACCCTAAAAGTCACAAAAATTCCAAAAAAAATTTGGATAGATTCGGTGCAAAATTGAAAGAGTTTTAGATTTCTAAAACTCTATCTCATAGAATTCGAAATCCAAACTTATTCCTTTTTTGATTTGATCCAAACCACCTTCCATGTAAAAAAGAAGAGAGGAGACCATTTGTGAATGTGGGAGAGACCTGGGAGAGGGCTTTTGTCATACAAAATAAGAAGAGATTGGCATTGAATAAGAGAGAGGGCGTGGGGAAGGCTTATGTGGTGCAAGGTGGAATCCTAGTCTTACTAGGATTCTATCTTATGACTTATTTTAATTTGGTTTCTCAAACCAAATCAAACTAAAATTAGATTAATCCAATTAAAATAGATCTTAACCCAATTAAGAACCTAATTTAATCAGATTAAATTATATTTAAATCTAATTTAATTTTCTAATCAAATTAGAAATTAGATTGACCCAAGTCCTAGTTGAACTAGGACTAGTTTTTCCTTGCACTTGGCTTATCCAATAAACCAATTGAACTTGATCCAATCAAATCCAAATCAAATCTAATTAAATTATATTTAATTAAACTTAATCTCAGCCCATTGGCTTAATCAAATTAAGCTAATTAGTAATCGAATTGCTAATCGATCCTCCTGCAACACTTGCACTGGGTTAAATGTCAATCGTATTGATCATTTAACCCTAGAACAATTCTTAATCATTGATCAACCATCCTATCGGATCATGAATTTTAATGTGTGTGACCTCATAGATCCGAACCTAAGTCAGTAGCACAGGAATAAATTTTTATACCAATCAAAGTGACCATCTAGCAATGGTACCCGACGACCGGATATGTCGAATGTGTAGAACAACATCCTTAGAACCTATGCGGATATAGTTTTCATATAATTGATCCCCTTGACCAAAATGATCATAGGACACCCCAGAGTTCAACTGTCAACTCTGATCAGGTTGTCCACATTGTATTTCAAAATATCAAATCCATCTGATAGATTACCCTGACCAAAGTTTTGCTAAATTGAAATACAGCGACTCATTCTTCTCCAACTCTTGGAGTGGTCAATCCCATCTTGATCACACTCTGACTTCGCAAGTACTTGACTGTGCCCAGAAGCCTTCCATCCCTGAATTAGAAATTTAGTTAGTCCAATACCAAAGCACAGTGAGTTGCTTGCAAGTCATTGAGGCAATCTCAAGTCTAAGGGACACTTATACCTATATCCCATCAGAGATATTCTCGACAGCAAAATACTCTGGAGTTGATCACATTCAATGATGATGTACCAGTACATCTCACCTGTATGCCATACCAGTGTCTCCACACTCTTTGGTTAAGAGGACAACAAACCCATATGGCCTACAGCGACCTATGCTCGATAGAAGCTGTCATCCTTATTAACAGCCTATCATTTGATCGTGAACTGTTTTAAGGACTAATCGATAAATCCTCTCTTTATTGAATCTAAATAGTCCTAAGGACTTCATCATAACAATAGAGTTCATTAGAAGATGAAAGCTTATGATGAAAATGCCAAATATATTTTATTTATTAACAAATTAATTACAATACTTGGTTGCTCAACCGTCAACAGCTTGACGATTGACTTTTTGAGACATATTTTTCAATAATATGTTACCCAAAATATTATTGTAATGGGATCTTCCATAGTCAAAAAGTCTTTGTAACTTTGTAAACTCAATTTTCTTCTTCCCTTGTGATCTTTAAGTGTAACTCTTTGTTTTGAAAAGTAATATCTTCTCAAATTAATGAGAAGCTCAGAGATCTTATAATTTATCAAATGATGACCTTCTTTATTACTTTTATAATAAATCAAATAAAGCATGAGATGATTCATTTTATTCTATCTTTTAAGGATTTTTCTTGCTCTTTTATCAAACTTCCTTTTAGATTTTTTATACTTCTTTATATATGATTTATCCCGTCTAAATTTAGATTGATAAAAAAAATTGATGGAAATGTAAAGATTATTTATTCTTTTCTTAGTTGTTGATCTTATATTATTTTTACAAACTATTTTTTGTATAATTTTTGGAAATTTTTTAGAATTATAGTAAGACTTAAATAATATCCTCTGATTATCTGATGTATTGATTTCTTTTGATGTAATGGTAAAAAGTTTAAAATAGGTTAAGAAAAGGTTTCTCAATATGACTCTTTATTTTAAGATTTTAACTAATAAGAATGACATTTTAATACAAAATTCTCCTATGCATACTTGAACTTTAAAGACCTTATGGTTTATTTTTAGATTTCTTCCTTCAGTAGTTTGGAGATTTTGATTAAATTTTTCAAAGTATCTTGAAGGAATTAGGTCATGTCTAATACAATTTATTTCGGCTCCAGAATCTAACAAATCTTCATGTCTAAAATAACATCCATCTTTTAGTTTAAATGAAGTATCACAGATCCATTTTTTATTCAGTTTCTTAGAAATTTGTTGAGTTTTCTTATCAAATTTCTTTTTGAATTTTTTATATTTCTTTTCATGCAATCTATTTACTCGAGGTCCAAATTCATGGCTAAAATCTTTTAAGTTTTAGAGATCATTTTGTCTTTTCTTTTGTGTGACTTTATAAATTGATCTCTATTCAATTCTGATCTACTAAAAAGAATTACTCTATCTATCTTACTAATAGTACCTATATTAGCTTTTAAACCTAAAGGAGATAGTTCTAAAAAGAAGTTTTTCAATCCTAATATAACGAAGTAAATATCTTTATACTATTTAAACTCATCTAAACAGCTACTCCTAAGATTATTTAATTTATCATTATTATCTATATATAACTTATCTACAGTGTTCAGAGGATAATCTAAAGGATTGTTTCCTTTAGAATTCTTCTGAACAATATTCATAATTTCTGAGCTAGTGGAAGAGATTTTCCACCAACCTTTCAATTGCCTCAACAAGTATTACCATTGTCTTAGCAATTGAAATTTGTGAATAATCATGGATCTTACAGGCTTTCAAATGTATCATTGTCAGTTGATGACAACTATTAACCATTTGAAATTCAGTAAATCCATCAAGGTTCCAACCAAGAGATCTCTTCTTAGATTGAATAGTGGATAAGTTGTCAGGGGTTTTTGATAACTGTGAATCCACTAAGGTCGGACTAAGATAATAATTTATTATCCTGGAGACCTGAACTATAAATTTATAGTTAGGAATTGGTGTATCTTCAGTATTCTTTAAGATAGATAATTCACTAACTATTCTCTTATCCTCAAAGATTTTTGAGTCTAAGAGATTACTATATCCTCAAAGAATTACTATATCCTTAAGGGACTACTAGTTCCTAAGATTAAGAGAATATTAGTTCCTAAAGAATTATTAATTTCTTTATCCTTAGAAAAACATGAGGTTTCATGGATTTCTTTCGATAAAAGAATTAAACTAGACCTACTAGATGAGGAGGATGAGTTTAAGATAGGCTGGTTCAAATATTTTAAATGAGGTAAAGGGTCTGGCTTAGATTTTATATCAGACAAATCATAAGTGGAAGCACACAGTTCGTATGTAGAATCACAAGAATCAAATATAGAAGTATTTTCTTCAAGTGTTTCATCAGAAGGAGTTTTATCAGCTTGATCTAATATAGTTTCATTTAATTCTTCCACTAACTTCTTTTCTAACTGTGCTTCTAAAAGGTCAGGTATTGGAGGTTTTTTAGTCAGATCTAAATGTTCTTCTTTAGTGATCTCCTCATTGATTTCATTTTCAATCGGTACTTTTAATTGACTGATGTCTATATTTGACTCAGCAGATAAATATATAGGATTTAGATTAATATCAGGATCATAAATAGTCCTAATGGTTTCATTATAATCTTTACTTGCTACCTTCTCATAACTATTGTCTTGATCTACTAAGTGAGGTTCAGTAATGGTATCAGTATCATAAATAATCTTAATAATTTCATCAGAGAGGTTCTCTTTGATTAGTATTTTGTCAGATTCTTCAGATATATCATTTTCAGTTTCAGCATTTAATAGATTGGGTGCAATATCTAGCTTTATGAAAGAGTCACCCATCTTTTCAGTCTCAGCCTCTAAGAGATTGGGTATAGTATCAATATTTATTGTAAAGTCACCAATCTTAACTAATAAATTGTCAAAATAATCCCAATCAAATTAAAATTTCTTTTCAATTTCTAGAAAGCTATCAATTTGTGTTTCTCCAAAGTTGAGAAAATGATTCATGTAATTCTGTCGTTCCTTATTTTGGTATAAATACTCAGAGATCTTATCAGAACGAGTTTCTTTATGATCCTCAGTTATAATCTTTTGCAGACTAGTACTTGTTTTCAGTAATTTGGGTTTTATTTTTTCTACAGTAGTAACCAACTTATTAGGTTTTGGAGTAACTTCTAGATCATCAGTAGAAATTCTAGCAAGCTTTTGGCATCTTGTTTTTGCCTTTTCTTTTCTATTTGGAGATATCACCCAGTTTTGGGAAAGAACCAAATGTATGTATCATTTTCAAGACCTTTCAGATAATACTTAATAAATCAGTAAAAAAAAGAATATTTCTCTCTTCAGCTCTCATTTGGGCAGACCATACTTCTCTTATGAAGTCTCATTTTTTCTTATTATAAATTCTATAAAACCATGTTTTTCTTTTTTGATTTTTAGTAGAATTAAAATCTACATTAAGTAGTTCCCTATTTATCTAAAAATCAGCTATTCTAATATATTTATCATCTAAATATGAACCAAATGTATCTCTAAATACTATTCTAGCTACTCATTTGACATCTATTCTTATATTACCTGAAGGATCAAATGAAGTTTTTATTTTAAGATCTATGCTATAATCATCTAAACTATTTTCTAACTCCTCAATTGTTACTTTCTTCTTATTCATTTTGCTATTTCGAGTTATTTTTAAAATAGAATTATTTTCAAAGCAATTAGCCATTAGATCAGATCTTTTATCCATTTCAGATTTCAGCATAGGTAAGAAGCAGAATAGAATCAGTATTCAGAAGTTCGGTAAGAGATCTAAAGATACCAGTCATAGAGATGACACCAACAGACTATTTGCGACTTACCATCCTAAATGCTTTCCTCAGCTAAAGCAGGATTTACCATGCTCGCTGCCCGGTCTGCTCTCTATACAGTTAAGAAAATCAACAGATCCCCTCCCCGGCATGAAAATTGGGTTCTACTTGGCTCTGATACCAGATTGACCTGGGCCAACACGCGTACGCATGGAAGCAGCAGTGTGTGTATGTGAGTGGGTCAGAGCCACAGAGGTAAATTATCACAACAATGTGACACAGCAATAAAAGCTACTTGCATACACGTAGAAGCAACAAATGGGTAGGCTACGTACATACACGTAGAAAGATGGATAGACAAACTATAAGATATATAATACTGTCCGCAAGCAACGTATAACTAATAACCCAGAACTTAGGAGTATGACAGCAAAATGATTATGATTGAGGAGTAAATGAGGTCAAACCTACAGATAGTATCTACTTAGACACAGAAAACAAAGGTAAAGAATGAACAGATAGGCATGGAGATGAAGAACAGACTTAGATACGATGAACAGACTGATGGAAGACAAACTAAATACATAAGATAAAATCTAAACTAAGGTATAGTCTAATGGAAGGTTAAAGTGAACTAAAGCGCAAGCTAGACTGATAAAAAAAATACAAACTGAAACATAAACTAACAGAAAGCTCGAACAAGCATAAGCATAAGCTTAAAATATGAGCTAATAACTAAATATAAACTAGTGAATATAAATTAATAAACTACAAACTTTAATTGACTAAGATAAAGTAAACTTAGAATAGCTAAAACTATTTAGATTATAAGTAGACAAGCTAATATAAGAACAAAGAACATAAATACAAGAAATAAACTATAGAGTAAACTCTAGGCTATTAATAAGAGTAAAATATAAACTACTAGGCTATGATTAACAAACTTAAAAGTAACTAAACTAAAAGTAAACTGAACTATGACTAACTGCAGTAAATAAGACTTACAGCAAATAAAACTAACAAAATAAATAAACTATCTACTAACTGACCGTAGTAAGTAAACTAAGTAAAAGTATAGCAAGCTAAAAATGAAAAAGAAAGAAATAAAAGACAAATGCTGTAAGCAAATTGAAATAGAACTAAGTACAGTGGACAGAACACTAAGTAAAGTGGACAGAACCTAAGTAGGTACAAGGATAAGAACAAAGAAACATAAATGTAACAAAGTTGAAATAAAACTACTTAATATAGAGTATAGAAACAAAACTAACAAAATGAAACAAAGTACAATATCTAAACAAAGAAATAAACAAAAGCAACAACATAACAAATAAAAAGCTTAAAGTAAAATAGAGTACTCTAACTAATCTGTTGGCATATAATCGCTTCGTTGTTTACTTTGCGATTGCACGATAGATTATATTATGTTTTAGGTAAAAAGCTTAAAGTAAAATAGATTCTATTTGGGTTGTTTACCTTGATTGATCTGTTATTTACTTCACAATCTCTACCAACCTTAAGGTTATTTATCCTCAGGAGACTGATTTATTGTTTACTTCACAGTCTCGGTAGCATTCTGGTTGTTTACTGTCGTACTACAATAACATGCTACAGTGCGCAATAGTACTGCACAGTGTTTCTACTATAGTACTGTATAGTGCATATACTACAGTAATTAGTTACAGTAATAAATAGTAACTATAAACAGTAATGAATAGTAATAAGCTTAAACGTAAAGAAAGTTTAAAATCTAAGTAACAACAGTAAAATGAAAGAAAAATGGACTTTATTTACAAAAGTACTCTTACATAGAGTTTGATGAAATTAAAATACATACCATACAATCTTTATGTAAATAAATCAAGCTTAAGCAAACTTAAATACAAATCACGAGTGCTAATATATGCTAATAGATGAGTAAACATGCCATAAGTACACTTATTTATATAAACTCATATGGATTAAAGCTCAAATGATAGAGAACCAAGATTTCTATGGAGGAATCTATGGAAGAAGTGGATGGGATGAGTTTTTTAATGAAGAAATGAAGAGAGAGATGGGAGAATGGTTTATTTCATGGACAAAAGAGCAAGTGGATGAGTATTTTAATAGAAGTGGGATAAGAAGAGACGTTATAGTGGAGAAGAAGTAATAAACAAAGAAGAATATGGTGGAGGTCTTCTCTGAGATGGGATGTGGAGGAGTATTTTAATGAGATGGATGGAAGAGGTGGTATTTGATGGAAGAAAAGAAGATGCCTTCACATGGAGGTGTCGGGATGGAGGCAACAAACCAAGGAGCTTAAGAAGGTTTATTTGGAGAAGATGAATGCTTCGTGGAGAAAATAAAAGGATGAAGAAGTTTAGTGGAGGATTGGAAGAAGAAGACCAAGGATTAGAAGAGAAGAGGAGAAGGGAGAATGGAGAAAAGAAAGAGGGATCCTGTCATTAGAATCGAACCCCTCTCGGCCTTGCCTCTCCCTCTGCACTCGGCCTCCTCCTGAGCATATGCCTTCCCCTTTATTTATAGGCGAGGAAAGGAACTATACAGACTTCAACTTACTTGGAATCCAGGCGGACTTCACTTGTTTTGAAATCCGAAAGCCTCTGTAAGTCAGATCCAAAGTCGGAACTTAATTGATTTTAAGTCTGATTTTCTATAGCGTACAGTGCTAGGAATCTTCCTATCGATGAATAGTAGTGTTGGAAAAAATCTCCCTGTAGTTTGCTTGTCTTCTTTAGATCCTGGTGTAGATCGGCTTTTGAAGATCAATCATTTTTGAGAATTAAACCGACTTCGAGAATAGTAGTAGCGGTTGTCTTCAGAAAATAGTAGTAATCATCTGGTTGTAGAAGTAGCTAATAGAAGAGCCACTGGATTGTACCTGCAAAGAAAATTTTTTTCTACCAAGAGATTGGTAGAAGGGTTAGTAGAAAATAATTTTCTTCTTCTTTTTCTTCTTTCTCTTTTTTTTTTTACAAAGCTCAACCTTCTAGAGTGAGATGGTTGAGTATTGATGAAAATTATCTTACTCAACTTTTTGGACTATAATATAGATGGATGTCTATTTGCCTATAGTTGTATCCAAATTCTTCTTCAATTTTTAGGCATGATATGACACCTTCTTTGAATAGTCTTTGGCTTGAATTCTTTTAGGATAATTTTCTATGTTGAGAAGAGTACTCCATTCTGGATATGAATTTTCTCTACACAGAAGATCTTGAGGGTCCTCTTGAATTGGTATTCTTGTTGGAAAATCAGTAGTTACCCAAATTCGCCCATCAGTCCAATATTTTTGTTGCTGTAATTTTTTGGTTGCCCAATAAACTTCTAGATATGATATTACTTCATAGACTTTGAGATTAAAATCTTTTATAGAAGGATCAAAATCTTTAATAGATTTTTCTTTTTCTTTTGTCATTTTTGGCCAAAATCCTACTTGATTATTTACATCCTCAAGAGCAGTTATATTGTAGATTTGAAAAGGATACTCAATACTTCCTATCTTCTTCACTTCTATACCACTATATATTTTTATTTCAAGATATTCTTTATTTTTTTCCATGTCTCTTAGTATAGTGGCAACAATTGATGGAAACATATCATATGGCATGGCACAGTCTATTAAGATAAGCTTCACAAGCTCTTTATATAAAGCTCTGATCTCTTTTGATTTGGTAAGTATATTGATCAATGGTAGAAAGAGCTTGGGATAGGTCCAATTGTCTAAAAATAACTGTACATCTTCAAGGAGCTTCTTTGATTCATCAGGTTGAGTAGCTTTTTTATAGATATCTTCTTGGAGTTCAGAATTTAAAACCTCTTGTACCTTTTTTCAATAATCAAGTCTTTTAAACTTAATCATTATTGGCATCTCTAGTATTTCACAGAGATTATAAAGAGATATGAGTTCAGAGGTAGGTTGTATTACCTGTCTTCCAACTTTGTAAATATGTTCTTTGATAGCTTTTAAAAAATATTTCTTTTCTACTAAGTGGTTGATTAGATTGGTCATATGGTGGAGAAACTCCTTTTCAGATCAGAATAGATGAGCATTCCATGCTTTATGAATTATAGAGCATGTTTCTTGAGAAAGATCAGAATTGAAGAATTCCAAAGATTTTAAATCTTTATTTAGTTTGTCATATAAAAGGGCTTTTCTCTTTTTCTTCTTCTTTGAGTCCCTGAAAAATAAAAATGTGAGTATATCAAAAGAATTAAGAGCTAGCTCTAGGGAAATTTCTTGTCTTGACAGCATCTCTATTTCTATGACAAAATATAAGTATTTATGATAATAGTTCAAAGCATTCTTCTGATTCTGAATAAAAACTTAGTTCCAATTTTAGAATGTATAAGATTTTATAAAACCAGTTATGTTTTACATATTTTCTATTGGTCTTATAAGATCTTTCTTAAGCTTTTATTATTAATTCAAGTTTAGTTGGTATGAATAAGGATCTAAGTTTTAGGTAAAGACTTTATCTTGTTCTAAGAAAATTTTAAGATTTTAAGGTTATAGATAAAATCTCTTAATCTAATTTTATAGATCTTCTAGTTTTAGAGAATCGATTAAATCAGCTATCATCAAGAATCTATTACTATTACTAAGGGTTAGATATTTTCTTATATTTTATAGTATTTTTGTAAAACTTATTAGATTTAATATAGCGTCGAAAGATTTTATTTTCTCCTTTTTAGAAATTTTTCGAGCTCTTTTATCAAACTTCCTTTTGAAATTTTTAAATTTCTTTGTATAAGATTTATCTGGTTGAAGTCTAAATTGATAATAGAAGTCTTTTAAGTTGTAGAGATCATATAACCTTTTATATTGATCTCTGATCTTTGAGCTACTATTCAATTTAGATTCATTAAAAAGAATTACTTTATCTAATTTACTAATATTATTGATGTATTTTAATCTAGTTCTATCTTTTTTTAAGAGTAAAAGAGTAATTTCTAAACCTAGAGATAATCCTAATATAGCAAAGTAATATTTTAACCCTAAAGGAGATAGTTCTAAAGAGAATCTTTTTAAACCTAATATAATAGAATAAGTATCTCTATACCATCTAAACTCAACTAAATTGGTACTCCTAAGACTATCTAACTTATTATTATCATCTATATAAAATTTATCTACTGTGTTCTAAAGATAATCTAAAGGATTGTGGCCTTTAGAATTCTTTTGAACAATATTCATAATTTTTGAGTTAGTGGAAGGGGTTTTCCACCAACTTTTCAATTGCCTCAATAAGTAGGTTACCATTGTCTTAGCAATTGGAATTTGTAAATAATCATGAATTTTACAAATTTCAAACGGATCATTGTCAGTTGATGATAATTGTTAACAATTTGAAATTCAGTAAGTCCATCAAGATTCCAATCAAGGGGTTTCTTTCTGGAATAGATAGTGGACAAGTTGTCAGAAATTTCTATCAACTGTGATTCCACTAAGGTCATTCTAGGATAATAATTTATTATCCTAGGGACCTGAACTACTAGTTTATAGTTAGAAATTGATTTATCTTCAGTATTTTCTAAGATAAACAATTAACTAACTATATTCTTTCTATTAACTATTCTCTTATCCTCAGTGTCTTCTGAGACTAAGAGATTACTAGATCCCAAAGAATTATTAATTCCTAAAGGACTACTAGTTCCTAAGATTAAAAGAATATTAGTTCCTAAAGAATTATTAATTTCTTTATCTTTAGAGAAACATGAGGTTTCATGAATTTTTTCAGATAAAGAAATTAAACTAGACCTACTAGATGAGGAGGATGAGTTTAAGATAGGCTGGTTCAAAGCTTCGAATTCAGATAAAGAGTTTGGCCATAAATTTGATATAGAAGCGGTTTCTTCAAGATTTTCATAAGAAAAAATTCTATCAAATTGATTCAGTATAATATTATCTGTTTCTTCAAAGAATTTCTTATTTGATTGTACTTCATCAAATATTAGAGATACCTCAGTTAGATCCATATAATCTTCCTCAATGATTTCAGTGTAGTTTTCGATTAGTATCTTTAATTGACTGATGTCTGGACTCGAGTCAGAGGATTCTAATAAAGATATAGAATTCAGATTGACTTCAGTATCAGCATCAGGATTATAAGCAGTTTCAATGAGTCTATCAGAAGAATTTTTCTTTAATTAGAATTTTATCAGATTCTTTAAATGAATCATTTTCAATTTCAACTTTCAAGAGATTGGGTAGAGTATCGATCTTTATGGAAAATTCACCAATCTTTACTAATGAATTATCAGAGTTATCCCAATCAATTTCAGATCCTTTTTCATTCTCTCTAAAAGGCTATCAGTCTGAGTTTCTTTAAAGTTGAGAGAATGATTCATATAGTTTTGTTGTTCTTCAACCTGATCTAGAGGTTCAAAAATTTTATCAAAATGAGTTTCTACTTTAGGGATTTGATCAAGATTATTGGTAGAAATCTTAGTTAGACTCTTACTTTTCTCATTTTGAACCTGAGAAGGTTTAGCTTTAGAGCTTCTACAATTTTTTCATGATTCAGTCATCATCCTTTTAATTACAGTTTCTTGTATTCCAGGATTAGCTTCCTTAAGGCCTTGAATATAATATTTATCGAACCAGTCAAAGAATAAAATATACCTTTCTTCAACCCTCATCTGACTAAACCATATTTCTCTTATAAATGCTCTTTCTCTTTTACTATAGGTATCCAAGAACCACTCTTTTCTATCTTTTTTTTATCATAATCGAAGTTTTCTCTTAGTAGTTCTTTATTTATAAGGAATTCAATAATTTTTATGATTTTAGAGTCAATATAAGAGCCATATGGAGTATTTAAAACTAATCTAGCTAATTATTTTTATTTTTATTTTTTCTTTTAAATTATATGAAATATCTATAGTAGGTTTTATACTATAAACTTTAGTACTATTTTCTATTTCTCTATAAATAATAGAAGATTTGTTTGAAGATATAGTGGAACAATAGGCAGGTTTTTGAAGCCTAGTATCTTTCAAGTTAGAAGGCAAGGATTTTTTTGTCTTAAAAGGTGATGACACATATGAAAAGATCTCAAGCTAATCCCAATAAACGTGTGGCTCGGTCTGTTCTTCATAAGGTTGAAGATAACTGATTAGCCTACCTAGCGTGAGAATCTAGTCTCTATGGCTTAGACCACGTCCAACAAGATTATGCAGTGGAACACGACACCAGGAACACCACAAAAAAGAAGAAATATGGGGAAGAGAACTTTTATTAAATAATCACTCACTTGATTACAATAGAAGCTCTCCCAATCTCTCGATCTCTCACAGATACAAGAAGATCCCTTAATGATCTCTCTCTGATCTCTAACCCTACCCTTGAGGGTCTTTTAAAGAGGAACAACCCCAAGTTACAAGTCCTCACGAACTCAACTATCCATGTACAAGATAAGGATAAACACCAGGTAGTTGCGAAATCCTCGCTCCCGTAGGATTCTGCGTAATCAGTTAGAACTGTCAAGTTCATGCCACAAACGAACTCGGATTACAACAAAACTTGATCCATTGGATTTAGAATGAAAAATTCTTCAAGATAGCACTATCTCCACTTTGAACCACATTCTGTATAGTTTTTAGAATACTCATCAAAGCTGTACCCCCGAAACTATCTGAAACTACATTCTGTTATGGAGACGCATGGGAGATGCATTTCTATTATGGAGACATGTGTATAGCTTGTTTTTTATCTTCTTGGGACTCATGCCACATTCCTCCATTAGTGGCATGCATCTCCATGCAGTCCAATCATCAAAATTAGGCCCATGATTCGAGATAAGCCCGTAACACTAAATCAGCCTCATTGCAGCAGCTTCTCACCTGATAATGAACCAGCATGTATTCTCACCAATACATATCTTGGAGCATGTGTCCATGACCCCATGCTCTTGGGTACTCTTTCTAGATCTTGTACATATTTCCCTCGATGATTTTAGGGCTCAGATTTGGTCTCTAAATTGTCCAAATCTCAAGAGAGCACAGTCAGATCTCGAACCCATCCAGCGACCCAATCTGATTTGCACCTTGATCCGTGCTCGGTCCATCCTCGATTTGAGGAGCCATGACACCCTCCCCCACCTAAGCCGAAGTCATCCCTGACAAGGCTTGGCGGTATTTGTTGATGATGTCCTCGAACTACCATAGCTTGTCACTATACTCCCAGCTTGCTTCTGAGTCCGATAGTCCTCTCCATCGGACTAAGTATTGCACTCGGCTACCTTTCTTCCTATCCGCCTTGATTTCAAAAATCTTCTTGGTGTAATGAACTCATACAGCCACTGGAGCTCGCTCGCTTTGAGCCTGAGAAGGGTCGGTTGTGTCCTCCTTGAATGGCTTCAACAGAGACACATGGAATACCGGGTGCACTTTCAACTTGGAAGGCAGCGACAACCGGTATGCTGTCTCTCCAATTCGATGTGTGATGATGAAAGGACCTTCATACCTCCTCATGAGTGAGAAGGGTCAGTTGTGTCCTCCTTGAATGGCTTCAACAGGGACAGATGGAATACCGGGTGCACTTTCAACTTGGAAGGCAGCGACAACCGGTATGCTGTCTCTCCAATTCTATGTGTGATGATGAAAGGACCTTCATACCTCCTCACGAGTGCTTTGTGGTAACCCGACTTCAATTTCATATGATGGTAAAGCTTCACCAATACTCGATCACCAACCTAAAATTCAGCTGCATGCCACTTTATGTCAACCTACTTCTTCATCCATTTGGTCGCCTTCGATAAGGAGACCTGAACCAAATCTATATCCTCCTTTAGATCCCACATGAACCTATAGGTGGTTAGACTACATCCCATGTAGTCTGCTGCGATACTTCTTGGAGTGTCTGGTTGCTGCCTGTTATCACCTCAAATGGTGACTTTTTGATTGACTCCGATCGCTGCAAGTTGTAGCTGAATTGGGTTTGGTCCAACAGTCGCACCCAATCCCGCTGGTTGGCACTCACATAATACCTCAAATACATCTCCAATAATACATTTGTTTGCTCCGTTTGGCCATCAGTCTAAGGGTGGAAGGTGGTGGACATCTTCAGCTCCATTCTGAGTATCTGAAATAACTCGATCTAGAATCTTTTCGTGAAGTGAGCATCATGATCAGAAATGATACTCCATGGTATCCCCCAATATTTTACCACATATGTGAAGAACAATCATGCCACATCCTCTGCATGGCAAGTAGTAGGTGCTAGAATGAAGACTCTGTACTTTGAAAAGTGATCCACCACTACTATGATGGAACTGTACCCATCCACTGGAGGTAATCTGATGATGAAATCCATAGAGACGCTCTCCCATGGATGCTTCAGTGTAGGCAATGGCTCCAACAATCCCGCAGGTCATTGATGTTCAACCTTGTCTTGTTGGCATACTAGACAAGTGCGAACATACTTCTCGATGTCATCCCGCATCTTCGGCCAATAGTAGCTATGTTCTATGAGAGCTTGGGTCCAATGCACCCCCTGGTGTCCCACCCACATAGAATCATGGTACTCTCGTAGCACCTTACGCCTCAGCCCTCTATCTAAAGGCACATAGACATGCCGCCCCCATGTCAAAATCAGCCCACCTTCGGTCCAAAAATGGCACGCCTTGCCGTCCTTGATGAGTTCACCCATGGATGTGGCCCATGGATCCTTCTCCATATCGATCTTGACCCTCTCCATTAGGTCACTTACTGATCCGAAAGTTGAAGAAACCGTAGCCAACTGTGCCTTCCTACTTAAGGCATTAGGGCCCGAATTGGTTCGCCGGACTTATACTCAATGTTGAAATCAAATTCAGTGAGAAACTGTTGCCATCTCGCTTGCTTGGTGGTGAGCTTTGGTTGGGTTTGGAAGTAGCTTGTGGCCACGTTGTCCGTGCGCACCACAAACTTGGATCCGAGGAGGTAATGGCATCAGGTTCGAAGGCAGTGCACAACCGCTGTCATCTCCTTCTCATGAACCGTATACCTACGCTCGGTGTCGTTCAATTTTTGATTCTCGTAGGCCACTGGATGCCCTTCTTGCATGAGCACCCCTCCAATGGCGAAATCCGATGCATCGGTGTGAACTTCAAAAGGAATGGAGAAGTCCGACAGCACAAGGACCGGCACCTCTATGACCGCCTGCTTGAGATGATCGAATGCCTCCTGACATTGATCCAGCCACCGCCATGGTCGATCCTTCTTCAACAAATCTGTCAATAGGGTGCATAACTTCGAATATCCGATGATGAATCTCCTGTAGTAATTTGCCAATCCAAGAAAAGAGCGCAAGTGTGTAACACGTGTAGGTACCTTCCACTCAGCTATGGCTGAAATTTTTGAGGGATCCATTATGAGCTTTCCATCCCCAATGATGTGCCCAAGGAATGGCACCTTCTGCTGTGCAAACATGCACTTCTCTCTCTTCATGAAGAGTTGGTGTTGTCGTAAGGTGGAGAAGACTTGCCTCAAGTGCGCCACATGCTCATGCAATGTCTGGCTATATACAACAATATCATCCAAGTATACTACCATAAATTTATCGATGAAGTCATGGTGTACACGTTGCATCAAAGCACAGAAGGTTGCTGGTGCATTGGTGAGGCCAAAAGGCATGACAAGGTACTTGAAGCTCCCATACCTTGTCACACATGCAGTCTTCTCGATGTCCTCTTCTGCCATGCGAACCTGATAATACCTACTGTGAAGGTCCAACTTGGAAAACCACCGTGCCTTATCAAGTTGATCGAACAAATCATCAATTTGAGGAATGAGGTACTTGTTCTTCACTGTGAGTTTGTTGAGGGCCCTATAGTTAATGCAGAGTCTCAACGAACCATCATGCTTCTTCTGAAAGAGTACTGGTGCTCCATACGGGCTCTTCGAAGGTCGGATGAACCCGCTATCCACCAACTCTGTTCACTGCCTCCTCAGCTCTTGGAGTTCAGGTGGGGCCATCCTATATGGTGCTTGAGTTGGTGGACGTGCTCCATGCACCAAATCAATCCGATAATCAATTCTCCTTTTTGGCGGAATTGTTTGGGTAATTTGGGGGGCATCCCATCCCCAAACTCAGTGAGAACACCCTCGATGGGTGCTGGAATCTCCTCTCCTTCCAATAGGTCTTTCTCCTGAAGGAACGCAATGTATGTTGGAAGTCCCCTTCTCAACCCCTTAGCAAGTTGCATCATTAATAGAACTCACTGCGGAGTTCCTCTAACTTGCTTCCCTTGAACCATGCAAGGCCCGCTTGAGTTCAGGACCACCACCACATCTGAATCCGTCTTCACCATGGCTTGTAGCTGGATAAGCAAGGACATACCAATGACCACCTCGTAGTCGTCGATAGGGGCAACTACCATTGTCACCTGTCCGATCCATACACTGAATTGGATCTCAACATCCTTCGCTGTTCTGCTCGTAGCTACCTCTATGGAGTTGACTGCCTTGAACGTGTGCTCATCACATTCAATCTTCAGGTTTAGCTTCTTCACCATTGCTGAGTCCATGAAGAAGTCGGTGGCACCCATATCAATGAGTGCCTGGAAGGTGTGACCACCAATACTGACAGGTGTGTAAAGTAAGCCTCACGGTCCCTTGGCCTTCAGGACATTGAGACTGAGTGAACCCATCCTTTGGTCAGTCTCTTGCTGCTCCTCCATCATCATAGATGCCATCTTGCCCCTCAATGGACAATCCTTCACCTTGTGAGGTCCATTGCAGATGTAGCATGAGATAGTGCTGGTACCTTGCGCCACCCCTTTGCCCTTTGCTTGGGAAGCCCCTCCACTTGAGGAGCCTGGATTTGAGCCTTTTCCACCTCCTTTGTAACCTGATTTCGCTCCCCCACCTTTGCCCTTTTTTTATGCTTGGGTTTTGGGAGCTGTAGGTTGAATCTTGAACTCGATGAGAGCCTCCGCTTGAGCTATTGCCTCGTTCAAACTCTTGACTCCCCTTCGCTGCAACTCCATCTTGGCCCATAGTTTGAGCCCATCAAGGAAGGTGAAGAGAGAGTCCTCATTGCTAAGGTCAAGTACCTCCAACTATAGTTCGCTGAACTCTCGCACATACTCACGCACATCACCCTTTTGCGTGAGTCACCGTAGTCGTGGTCGAGCATCATCCTTAGCGAGCTCAGAGAAGAATTACTTCCGAAGTTCAGTTTAGAACTGTGCCCAAGTGGTGATTGGAACAGCCCCTCACTTCACACCGTCAGCCCAACGTCACCACCAAAGCATCGCCACATCCCGCATGAACATGGCCGTCGTGCTCACCTTCATGGCTTCCCCCTTATGTCGGTAACCTGCAGGTATTGTTCCACGACAAAAAGAAAGTTATCCACCTCCTTCGCGGACCGCCGTCCACAGAACTCTTGCAGCTTGGGAACATCAAGCTTGTGCAGGGGACGTGTAGCTTCACTTGTGACCTCCATTGTCAATGTAGAAGAAGACATGCCCATGGTGGCTTTTTTCTTTAGAAGGTCAACCACCTGAATTTGGAGAGCCTTCATCATGGCCTCCAACTCCTCATTACGGTGCAACACTTTCTTGTAGTGCTGCTCCACATCAAAGAAAATCTGGTTCAGCTAAGCAGCGATCTCACCTCGAAGGATTACGTCTTTTCTCTCAAGGTCCTCCACTCGCCCTTCAATCTTAGTTATCTAGGCCTCACATCTCCATAATCGATGGTCGGCAGAGAAAATCGGAGATGCAATCCATAGCCCTTGTAGGGAATCATCAACTGGGTGTGCTCCACCCATTGCTGTGCCTCCTCCTGAGGCAGGATTGGGATCCAAGGTCGAGGATGATGAATACTCCGTTCCCACCATGGATGCTGATGTAGAGGTCATCTTCTTCATTTCTGGTATTGCTCTGATACCAAGTGACACATATGAAAGGATCTTAGAGCTAATCCCAACAAACATGTGGCTCAGTCTGCTCTTCACAGGGCTGAAGAGAACCGATTAGCCTACCTAGCATGGGAATCTAGTCTCTATGGCTTAGACTATGCCCAGCAAGATTATGCAGTGGAACATGACACCAGGAACACCACGAAGAAGAAGAAATATGGAGAAGAGAACTTTTATTAAATAATCACTCACTTGATTACAATAGAAGCTCTCTCGATCTCTCGATCTCTCACAGATATAAGAAGATCCCTCAATGATCTCTCTCTGATCTCTAACCCCACCCTTGAGGGTCCTTTTAAAGAGGAACAACCCCAAGTTACAAGTTCCTCATGAACTCAACTATCTATGTACAAGAGACAATACCAACAGACTATTTGCGACTTATCACCCTAACACCTCTCGACTAAGTGGGATTAATAGCGCTCGTTGTACAGACTTCACTCTAAATGACTAAAGAAATCGCCAGATCCCCTCCCCAGCATGAAAAATGGTGGCTACTTGGCTCTGATACCAGATTGACCCGGGTCAACGCACGTACGCGTAGAAGCAGCAGTGTGTGTGTGTGTGAGTGGGTCGGAGCTACAGAGGTAAATTGTGACAGCAGTGTGACACAGCAGTAAAGCTACGTGCGTACATGTAGAAGCAATAGATGGATAGACGAATTATAAGGTATACGATACTGCCCGCAAGCACCGTATAACTAACAGTCCAGAATCCAGGAGTAAAAGTAAAATGATTATAATTGAGGAGTAAAAGTTAGATCTACAGATAGTACCCTAACAGATAATAGACAGACTACAGAAGGCAAAAGAGCATACAGAGAGGAGCTAAAGGACAGACCTACAATCACTCAAATACTAGACGAATAAATTAACAAAATAAAGGACTAATAAGACTCAGACATAAGAGGAACAGATACAAACTAATGAAAGTCTAAAGACAAACTAAGTGTATAAGATAAAACCTAAACTTAAGACATAGGCTAATGGCAGTCTAAGGCGAACCAAAGTGCAAACAAGAAACTAAACTATAAAAAATTACAAACTGAAATATAAACTAACGGAAAGTTAATAAAAAGAAGACAAACAAAACACAAGTTAATGAAGGAAAAACTGGTTTTTTCCTTGTAGGATCTTCCAGATCTAATGAGATTTGGGGTGAAATATTTCAAAAATTATCTGATGATATTTCAGATCTAAGATCCATTAGATCTAATTTCTATTATCTGATATTAAATCTAAAATTAAATCTGAATATATGAGGAATAGAAAAATACCTCTAGGGTAACTAGATTATCCTGTAGATGATTGCAGCAATGTTCGAGATTCTAAAATAGCCACGCAGTTGCCTGACCTCTACCGATATCCACTCGAGCAGGATCTGGATCATCTTCTTCACATGAATCTTTGCTCTAAAAATTAGATCTGGATCTGATCTAGGAAAGATCTTCTGAAGCTAGAGCAGCAACTTCTCGACAAATCTCTGCAGCCTTCTAATCAGGAAGCCACTACGCCTTGGACAAGCACCAGATGGATGCCCAACCTCTTGGACGTGAAGAGGGGAGGGAGAGGAGCAGAGGGGGCATAAAGAAGTGAAAGGGTTTCAAGCTTTTGCTGGTTATTGAGTAGTATCTCTAAACCCTAGGCGCAGACAGGGTTTAAATAGACCCTGCTACGTCATGCAGTGCCACATCATTTGACCAATCAAAAAATTTTAATTAATTCTGAAAAAATTTTGATTGATGGAGTGATGTCATCTGATCATATCAGATAAGAATACCCACAATTCCTCCTACTGTTAGCACCAACATTGGATAAGCACAGTGAGATTGGTGCCCCACAGTCCAAGTTGATCAAGGGATCAGAGTCCTCATCTCATGGGACTCTATCCTTATCCACTTGGGGCGCACGCCCAATCTGAATATAGCACCCACTTTGAGGGCTAATTTAGCAGGTGGACACTCCACTAAAACTCTCCAATGACCTCTTGCCAAGTGGCCCTCAGTCCAAGGTCCATGGATCAATGTTTGACCAATATCCTAAAACAGAAATGATAGATGACAGAAATTAGCAGGTGTGGTCTTAAATTCATCTCATGAATTAAGACATATCCTTTTTGAGCTGGACTGGCTCCAATCAAACTAAGAGAAATCTTCTCAAGGTTCTCTAGGTGAGTCAAATCAAATTTGGCTCAGTTGAGATAGAAAAGATTACACGAGGAGAAAGTTAGGCTCAATCATGTGCTAGCACAATTTCTTTGAACCTAATTGGATCTAATCCAAATCAATCAAACTGGACTAGCTCAATTAATGACATCCAGACCCTAACTCTTGTTTGTGTGACCCAGTTAGGTTTATTTTCGTATGGTAATGAGATATGTCATGATCTCATCATCGACATCATCGAAATTTTTTCGATGGACCAGAACTCTTCTGATTCAGACAATTAGAATGATCGATCATCAAGATCATTCTAATTGCTTCCAAAATCCATCAGTGACACCTAGCAGTATATGGTGGTAACCCATCAGAAATAAAGATGAACCTCTCGGTGCAGCTACCTGTGTGATTGAGTTCTTCTATCATGAGTCCTGACTGAATTAGATTAAGATGACTCGTCAAATCCAACATCAGTCATATGAATCATCGATCGATCCGAGTCTGATGTGAAACTCCAATGAAAATTTTTTTTTATTATTTCACTCTGCCATGGCCATGGGCTTAAGGACTCAATCTTTCGATCATCATAGGACTACTCTTATCTATCGAGGTTGATAGATCCCATCTTGGTGCAATCTGGTTCCTACAATGAATATGCTACAGCCAACATACACCTCAGAATTCTAAATGACTAGGAGATCGAGTTATGGTGTAGTCAAACTATAACATACTCAAGGTGAACTATCGATGTACCTCAGGTCAAAGAACTAGACACACAGCAGCAGCATCGAGCTAGTCATCGATGAGAAGGTAGATTTTCTTATGACTGTTCGAGGTGGTCACGCTCAGTACTTTCATTCTCAACGAATACCTGTACTCTCGCTCCAGTGTCTCCACACTGTAGACTCAAGACACATCTACCCTAAGGAAGCGATCGTATATCAATTTTTCAGATTGATCACCATCCTCGTGATGATCCTATGGTCTGGAGCTGTTTATGAGTTAGTTATGTAAATTCATGCCTT
Organism: Elaeis guineensis; assembly: GCF_000442705.2. NCBI lineage: Eukaryota > Viridiplantae > Streptophyta > Magnoliopsida > Arecales > Arecaceae > Elaeis > Elaeis guineensis. Next base: position 57,615,082 of record NC_026003.2, read on the forward strand.
AAATTTTCAACTCTTGAAAATATGAATTAACATTCCTACTAACTCAAAAGATGTGTCACAGACATAATGTACACAATGTGATAGTAGAATAATCTTTTTATTTATTTATAGCCAAAATTATAAATTTATCCTTAGATTTGTACCGAAATGTGTCAACCAATCCGACATCTAGGGCACATATCTAATAAACTTCCACTTGACCTAATGCCAATTGGCTACAAATCTAAGTCCCATCTTCTCAAGGTGGGCTTCGATCTTCTGCTGGCCTAATAGCTTTGTCAGTGGATCTGCCACATTGTCTGTGGAGTCCTCTCTTAACCTCGACATAACCTTTTTCTAGGTAATCACGGATCAGATAGAATCACCACTTGATATGCTTGGATTTCTGGTGAGATCTTGGCTCCTTAGCTAGGGCTATGACACCATTATTGTCGTAGTAAAGAGGGATGGCATCCGATGACATCACTCCAAGCTCTGCGGCAAACTTCTTGTATCAGAATGCCTCCTTTGCAGCTTCTGATGCAGCAATATACTCTATCTCCATGGTAGAATTAGCAATTACCGTCTGCTTGGAACTCTTCCAGCTAACTACACCACCATTGCAAATGAATAGACTCCCAGATGTCGACTTTCGATCATCTATATCAGACATAAAGTCTGAGTCTGTAAATCCCTAAACCTGGAGTTCTCCATTCCCAAAGACTAGAAACATATCCTTAGTCTTTCTCAATTACTTAAGGATACATTTCACAGAAGTCCAGTGCTCTTTACCTGGATTCGACTGATATCTACTTGTGACACTCACAGCATAGGCTATATCAGGTCGTGTACATAGCATGGCATACATGAGGCTTTCTATTGTCGAAGCATAAGGGATCTTGCTCATACGTTCAATCTCCTCAGGTGTGCTTGGGCACATCTTCTTGGAGAGATGAATGCCATGTCTAAAAGGTACTAAACCACTTTTGAAGCTTTTCATGCTAAACCTTTTTAGCACCTCCTCTATGTACATCTTCTGTGAGAGTCCCAGCATCCTATTTGGTCTATCTCTATAGACCTTAATACCTAGTATAAAGGATGCCTCTCCTAGATCTTTCATAGAGAACTCCTTAGACAACCATATTTTGACTGAGGTCAACATGAAAATATCATTCTCAATCAGGAGGATGTCATCCACGTACAGTACAAGAAAGACAATTATGCTCCCACTGACCTTCTTGAACACACTATTGAGAATAGTGTCCCAAAGCTAATCGTCAGCCTGTTGACGGTTGTGCTCTTTCTTGTATTAGTATATGAATTATAAATTAATAAAAATTATTTTGATATTTTTCATCATAAATTATTTCATCTTCTAATGAACTCCTGTGTTGTGGTGAAGTCCTTAGGACTATTTAGACTCGACAAAGGAGGATTTATCGTTTAGTCCTTAAACCTGTTCGTGACCAAATGATACGTTGTTACCAAGGACAACAACGTTTATCAAGCATAGGTCATTGTATGCCATATGGGTTGGTTGTCCTCTTAACCAAAGAGTGTGGAGATATTGGTATGGCATACAGGTGAGATGTAAGGGTACATCTGCACTGAACGTGACCGACTCTGGAGCTTTTTCTGTTGTCAAGATTTGCTCTGATGGGATATGGGTGTAACTGTCCCTCCGACCTGAGACTGCCACGGTGACTTGCAAGCAACTCACTGCACTTAGACACTGGACTACCTGAATTTCTAATTCAGTGACGGAAGGCTGCTGGGTGTAGTCAAGTACTTGACTTATCGGTGCGTGTGTCAAGATGGGATTGACCACTCTAGTTCAGGAGCTGTGTACAGTCATGTTTCAATTTAGCAAAACCTTGGTCAGGGTAGTCCTAGTGAGGAGTCACAGGACTGTTTGAGTTGAGCACGATTCGGATGATCTGATCAGGGTTGACAGTTTAATCCTGAGTCATCCTATACACAGGGATCAAAAGGGATGAATTATATAGTAACCATATTCGTGTAGGTTCTGAATGTTACGATTGTGACTATTCGACCTATCCGAATGTTGGGTACCATTGCTAGATGGTCACTTCGATTAGTACAAGAATTGGTTCCTATGCTATCAGCTTAGGTTCGAACCTGTGGGGTCACACGCATTAGAGGTTCCTATCTGATCTGATGGCTGGTGAAGAGTCCCACTGGACTGGGACTCTTCGACCAAGAGTCCTAATGCTTGGGGACTCTGAGTCCTACGTATTTGAGACTCTGTGATTGAGAATCAAGATTCTCTGATCATGAGTTTCATACATTTTGGGTACTGAGGTCAAGAGTCCCACTGGTTTGGGACTCTTCGATCAAGGTTTCATATCGATGGACTTTGATGTCCGATTGCCCATTGGATTTGGATTCAGTATTTATGAGAAGTTTAATTAGTAATTTGATCACTAATTAACTCAATTTGATTGAGTAATTATTTTTGGATCAAGTCCAATTGAATTGGATTCAGTTGGGTTTGACCCGATTAGGTTAAGAGTTGACCTAATCGCCGAGGTGGTTTGGTCCCTGATCTGACCAAGGGTTGGATTTAGTCAATTTCTGATTTGATTAAGATTTTATTGAGCCTAATTAAGTCTAATTGTGTTGGATTTAACTTAGTCTAATTGTGTCTAACCTATTTTAATATGGTTGGTTCAATTAGATTGGTTTAAAATTTCAAACCACCTAGACTTATCTCCCTGCGCCACCTCACCTCACCTGCGCCTATTTGAATTCATGAGAAACAAGTTCTCATGAATTTTCTCCCATGCAGAAGCCTTCCCACGCCCCTCCTTTGTGCACCATTTTGAGTGGACAAAGATGGTTGGTTGGCTATTCAAATTCAAATCAAGTTTGAATTTGAATGGGCAACTAATCTCATGCGCCACCTTATCTATTTGTGCGCCCCTTGCTCTACACGAGAAAATATTTCTTGTGTAAACTCTCTACGCACAAAGAAGCCCACGCCCCTCCCTTCTCACACCTTGAGTGGATAAGGATAGGTTGGTTGGCATTTGAATTCAAATTCGATTTGAATTCAAGTGAGCAACCACCAAGCTTTATCCTCTCACGCGGTAAAAATGCGATAAAAATGCGGTCTTGCATCATTTTAAAAGGGATGAGAAGGTGGGGCATGCAACATCTGATCTGTGAGAGAAGGGTGGCATGAGAAAAGCCTTGTGCGTGAGAAAAGAAAAGAAAAGAAGAGAAAATAAAAGATTCTGGGCGCAAGGTATTTCTGAGAGTACCCTAGGGTTTCTGCCTAGGGTTCGGGAAGTGAAAAGGTGAGCTACGAGTATCGTGAGCCCATCAAACTTTAGAGAGAGCTTCATCAACCTCTCTACTATCTCTGCTAATGATCCAGAGTATCTGAAAATCGACAGATATCGATCGAAGGAATTCGATCAGCATCAGCCGTCGAAAGGGTTCTGCAATGAACTAGCATTCGTGAGGAGCCGATCAGATCAGGAGCTTCATGTGGATGATCCATAGAGGTCAGACATACTGTGTGGCTGCATTATGATGATCAGACTTTTTTGACGGTGATCAGATTGTGACGATCGACTACCTGCACGAAGATAATGTGTTCTGAATACATAACAGTAAAATATTTACTGTAGAAGTTTAAATTTTAAATTTAAATGCATGCTATATATATCATATTTAGATTCTTGTGTAGAGTTAATACATGTTAATTAATTAGATTAATTAATAATTTCTATTGTAAAATTATAATTTTGAAAAAGTTTTAAAATTATCGATTTACCCCTGCACTGAAATTCCCAACAAATGGTATCAGAGCAGGTTCTAAAATATGATATACATTTACATGCGTAGATTAAGTAGTAATCTAAAAGTTTAAATTTAAAATTTGAATTTGAAATTTTGAAATTTGAAATTTAAAATTCAAAATTCAAAATTCAAAAAATTCAAAAAATTTAAAATTTAAAATTTGAAATTTGAAATTTATTTAAAAATTTAAATTTAAAATTCAAAATTTAAAATTCAAAATTTAAAATTTAAAATTTTAAAATTTGAAATTTATTTAAAATTTAAAATTCAAAATTTAAAATTCAAAATTTGAAATTTGAAATTTAAATTTTGAAATTGATATATTTAGATATGCTTGATCCAAGTAGCAAGTAGTCTGATTGGGTTGGTTGCTATGGTCATCCGATCATAGGAGAAAAGTAGGGTTTAAAGGTCCTCTCCTCCCATTCGATGGGGTTCTCCTATGGCGGTAGGGGTGCTGATGCGATTATATCCTGTTGGTGCAAAAATCCATCTACGTCGGAGAAGCTGGAGTCGAGGGAGTCACGATCGCCGCTGGGACCTGCAAAAGAAGTCTAAACCGGAGGTGGGGTTGCTCTGGCAAGACCCTCCGACGCTCAAGTCAGTTCTCTGCTCAACAAGAATGGAGTGCTCGAACAAAAATTTTAGCAGAGTTTCTAGGTAAAAAATGAGAGCTTAGAGAACAATGTATCTGGGATCCCCTTTTTATAGGTTGGGGAAGCAACGGATTGAGAGCGATTGTTTGTAACCGTCTCGTCGTGGGCCGCACGGGGCCAGGGAGAATTTATCATGAGGAGTAATGGGTGGAGTCGTGGCTGTTACCATGGCTCGCCACGTGGAATCAGTTGCGGGGAGCGGAGCGACGTTCGTTGTCATGACTTGCCAGGGAGTAGTGGAGCCGCACAGCATCCGTCGCAGGGAGTGGAGCAGATTCATGGCCGTTACTGCGGCCTGCCAGGGAGTGATGGGGCCGCGTAGCATCCACCACAGGGAGTGGAGCAGATTCGTGGCTGTTACTGTGGCCTGCCAGGGAGTGATGGGGCCGCGTAGCATCTGCCGCAGGGAGTGGAGCAGATTCATGGCCGTTACTGCGGCCTGCCAGAGGGTCCAGACTTGTCGACCAAAGTTTGGTTGGAACTTGATTTCCGCAGAAGCCCGGACGGGGATCATTTGTCGAGGAATCTCGATCGAGACCTTCAGCAGGAGCTCAGGGCAAAAGTTCGGCTCCCGTGGGAACCCGGACAAAGCCTACCTGTAGCTGGAGTCGAAGGCAAAGTCCGGCTCCCGTAGGAGTCCGGACGAAGTCTCCCTGTAGTCGAAGTTGGAGATGAAGTCTGGCTCCCGTAGGGGTCCGGACGAAGTCTTCCTGCTACTGAATTTGGAGATGGAGTCCGGCTCCCGTAGGAGTCCGGGCGAAGCCTCCCTGTAGTAGAAGTAGGAGATGAAGTCCGGCTCCCGTAGGAGTCTGGACGAAGTCTTTCTGCTGCTGAATTTGGAGATGGAGTCCGACTCCCGTAGGAGTCCGGACGAAGCCTCCCTATAGTCGAAGTAGAAGATGAAGTCCGGCTCCCGTAAGAGTCCGGACAAAGTCTTTTTGCTGCTGAATTTGGAGACAGAGTCCGGCTCCCGTAGGAGTCCGGATGAAGCCTTCATGTAGTCGAAGTTGGAGATGAAGTCCGGCTCCCGTAGGAGTCCGGACGAAGTCTTTCTGCTGCTAAATTTGAAGATGTAGTCCGGCTCCCATAAGAGTCCGGACGAAGCCTTCCTGCTGCCGAGTTTGGAGACAGAGTCCGGCTCCCGTAGGAGTCCGGACGAAGCCTTCCTGTAGTCGAAGTTGGAGATGAAGTCTGGCTCCCGTAGGAGTCTGGACGAAGTCTTTCTGCTGCTGAATTTGGAGATGGAGTCTGGCTCCCGTAGGAGTCCGGATGAAGCCTTCCTGCTGTCGAGTTTGGAGACGGAGTCCGGCTCCCGTAGGAGTCCGGATGAAGCCTTCCTGTAGTCGAAGTTGGAGATGAAGTCTGGCTCCCGTAAGAGTCCGGACGAAGTCTTTCTGCTGCTGAGTTTAAAGACAGAGTCCGACTCCCGTAGGAGTCCGGACGAAGCCTTCCTGCTGTTGAGTTTGGAGACGGAGTCCGGCTCCCGTAGGAGTCCGAACGAAGCCTTCCTGTAGTCGAAGTTGGAGATGAAGTCCGGCTCCCGTAGGAGTCCGGACAAAGTCTTTCTGCTGCTGAATTTGGAGATGGAGTCCGGCTCCCGTAGGAGTCTGGACGAAGCCTCCCTGTAGTCGAAGTAGGAGATGAAGTCTGGCTCCCGTAGGAGTCCGGATGAAGTCTTTCTGCTGCTAAATTTGGAGATGGAGTCCGGCTCTCGTGGGAGTCCGGACGAAGCCTTCCTGCTGTCGAGTTTGGAGACGGAGTCTAGCTCCCGTAGGAGTCCGGACGAAGCCTTCCTGTAGTCGAAGTTGGAGATGAAGTCCGGCTCCTGTAGGAGTCCAGACGAAGTCTTTCTGCTGCTAAATTTGGAGATGGAGTCTGGCTCCTGTAGGAGTCTGGACGAAGCCTTCCTGCTGTCGAGTTTGGAGACGGAGTCCGGACGAAGCCTTCCTGTAGTCAAAGTTGGAGATGAAGTCCAGCTCCCGTAGGAGTCCGGACGAAGTCTTTCTGCTGCTGAATTTGGAGATGGAGTCTGGCTCCCGAAGGAGTCCGGACGAAGCCTTCCTACTGTCGAGTTTGAAGATGGAGTCTGGCTCCCGTAGGAGTCCGGACGAAGCCTTCCTGCTGCTGAGTTTGGAGACGGAGTCTGGCTCCCGTAGGAGTCCGGACGAAGCCTTCCCGTTGCTGTAGGTCGGACGCCGGCAGAGTCCCCGAGGGGTCACTCCCGACACGAACTTCGGCTGGGGGGGTTTTACATCCAACACCAGTCTCTCTACTTTCGAGTTTGAGTTTCGATCGAAGGAAGTATAGAAAATTTTCACAGTCGAAGTCGCTTTCTTGAATTCTGCACATGACCGTCCTCGAAAATCTTGGTATTTAATGCGCGCGTGCTGGAGCCTTTTTCCGATTAGGGCGATCCGAAGAGTCCTTTCAGAACTTCCACCAGGGCATAATTCTAAGCGTCACGCCATTATGGTCCGTGAATGGTCAGCCTTATACTGCGGTGAGTGGGACACGTGGCGGGCACTGGTTGACTTGGGGATACCTGCCACCATAACTGCGCCAGGCCCCGTTGCTTATTTAAGCCCCCGCCTTTCCTCCAGGGGTTTCATTTCGCCTGAGGGTTGACACCTTTCTCCTGCCTGAGAGTTTAGCCATCGGCATCCTTTTCGACTCCGAGCATCCTTCGCACAAGCCTTTGCCATCTCTACCGGCTCTCCGCCATCTTCAGTCCCCCGAGTCTCTCCGAGGGGTTCTCCTGTCGGGGCCTTCGCCCCGGAGGCCAACCTCAAGAGGATGCCACGGACCAGGAAGAGTGTGAGGAGGAGAACAGCGGCTTGCGAGTTCTCCGGCTGTCAAACTGTCGCTGAGGGTTCCCGTCGCCTTAAAGGGGGCTCGAGGGAGAATTCCTTCAACAATAGGGGTTTAATAACGGAGACAACCGGCGAAGGCGTTCCGCCTGAAAATTTTGGAGTAGCTGAACGGGGTGACACCGGTCAAGGGGGTAGAGTTGTCGTCACAAGCTGTGGCGAGATTCTTAACATCGTCGGGGCCGAGGGACCAGAAGCGGTCGGCATCGACGGTGGGGCAGCAGAACTTGTTGTGGGGACGGTAGAAGTAGCGCATGCCGACCTTGCCGGAGTACCTAGGATGGTGGTTGTCGTGGAGCACACGGTGGTGGCGCATGCCTCCGATGCCATCACGGCCTCCGAGGTACCTCCGATTCTTCTTGAAGCAGGTCATCATCGCCGCTGTCGTTGCCTTCGCTACCCCCTGAATTCTATCCCATCTTTTTCCCCCTAGGGTTGGGGTTTCGACGATGGAGCGAAACGAAGCGGGGGGCGAGAGGTTTATCACACGCACTGGAAAATACTGCTGAGAAGGACAGAATCGGGACGAGAAGTCGACAGCTTGAAGTGGTCTCCAGTGTATCCCTTTCGGGTCTTATAGCGATGTTTTCTTTTTCTGACCCTCTGGGTCTTGTACCGTTCATCTTGTTAATCGAAAAATGAGAAGAAGATTTTGTTACTTCATCCGCACCTTGCGTCGAATTGCTGCCTGTCGAATTTCTTTCCTTTACCATTGTTATTGTTGTATTCCCTTCTCTCTCTTTCTCTTTTTTTTTTTTTTTTCGGTGTAGTCCGGAGGTTACTGGTTGTTGTCACATCGGTTTGCCTTTCCAGTTATCCTTCTTCTTCAGCCTTGATGGCTTTATAATGCATATTTAATGAATAATATGAGAAGAGAATTTTCTGTTACCTCTTTTACTCATGTGTTGAGTTGTCGCTTGCCGAGCTTCTTTCGGCTTTCGCATCGTTCGGGGGTATCCGATTGACATCGCATCAACCCATCCTTTCGTCCATGGCCACAGATTTGCCTGGGGCTGCTCGGGTTTGGCGCCCCCCGTCAGGACTCGAGCTCGGAGGTCTGAGCTCCTCGTCATCCTGAGGAAGTCATCTTATCTAGGACTTGCATTGAGAGAAAGCTGGGGTTCTTGATAAGAACCCCAATCCCTGCTGAGATGAGGTTCTCTGCATTTTTGATGCTGTTTATTTTCCATTCATCGCTAACGTAGTCCATCGCTTTCCTTTTTAACTCCTCTCCTCTTTCCCCTTTTTCTTTTTCGAGTGGAATTTTTCCCTCTGCTCTTAGTGGGGTTGCGGGAGCCCAGCTCCCGTAGGAGTCCGGGCAAAGCCTTCTTGTAACCTGAGTTGGGGATGAAGTCCGGCCCCCATAGGGGTCCGGGCGAAGTCCACCTGCAATTAAAGTCAGGGGCGAAGTTCAGCTCCCGTAGGAGTCCGGATGAAGTCTTCTTGCGAAGGGGCCACTGGGAAGGTCCCCTTTTTCCCATCTGGTCTTAAATGACCAGGCCTTAATTGGTGTCGGGGGGGGAGGCTCTTCCCCTATTTATGTCGTAACAGGTTTCAGCTCTGGTTAGGACGAGGTTCTTCTCCTGTCCCTAACGCGGCTGTAGGGGCACATATGGGCGTTGCCGGGCCTTTCCCCCCATCCGATCTAGGTATAACTGGGCCTTCGACTTTACTCATGTTCGGATGAGATTCTCCTCCTGTTCCTAACATGGCTGTAGGGGCACATATGGCGTTGCAGGGCCTCTCCCTCCATCTGGTCTAAAGGGAACCGGGCCTTCGACTTTGCTCAAGTTAGGGCGAGGTTCTCCTCCTGTCCCTAACAGGGCTGTGGGGGCACATATGGGCGTTGCTTAGCCTCTCCTCCCGTCCGGTCTAAAGAGAACCGGGCCTTCGACTTTGCTCAAGTTAGGGCGAGGTTCTCCTCCTGTCCCTAACAGGGCTGTGGGGGCACATATGGATGTTGCTTGGCCTCTCCCCCCGTCCAGTCTAAAGAGAATCGGGCCTTCGACTTTGTTCAAGTTAGGGCGAGGTTCTCCTCCTGTCCCTAACAGGCTGTGGGGGCACATATGGGCATTGCTTGGCCTCTCCCCCCGTCCGGTCTAAAGAGAACCGGGCCTTCGACTTTGTTGAGACAAAGTTCTCCTCCCTCTTCCGACACGGTTTGTTTTGACTGTCCTGTTGATATAGGCTTGTGCCAAGGGAGGAGACATATAGATATGCAACTTTTATTTAAAATAAAGTTATCGGTAATACATTCGTAGGTTTTTCGAGCTCCATGGTCGTGGGAGGTCTGCTCCTTCGAGCTCCTTGAGGTAATAAGTTCCAGGCCGGACCACCTCTTTGACCTCATACGGGCCTTCCCAGTTTGAGGCGAGCTTCCCTCGATCCTGAGGTTGCGAGACAGTGGCTCATCGAAGCACTAGATCTCCTGCTCTAAAGACTTTATTCTTGACCCAAAATTGTAATAGTGGGTGACTTTCTGTCTGTAGGCTCCATCCGAACTTGAGCTACCTCCCGCTTTTCTTCCAGTAAGTCGAGGTTGGCTTTAAGACCTTGTGAATTGTGATGTTCGTTGAATGCCACGACTCGCACCGATGGGAGTTTAAGCTCAATTGGGATAACAACCTCCGTTCTGAAGGCTAAAGCAAAGGGGGTCTCCCCTGGGGATAGTCTTTGGGTAGTTCGATACGCCTACAGTATATGATAAAGTTCGTCTGTCCAAGTTCCCTTCACCTTTTCAAGCCTTGTCTTGATCCCTTGCAGTAGGGTTCTGTTGGTCACTTCAGCTTCGTCGTTCGCCTGAGGATGGGCTACTGATGTGAAGTTGTGGGAGATATTTAGATCTTCACAGAATTCGGCGAATCTTGCTCCCACGAACTGCCGTCCGTTATCAGTGATTAGGGTTCTTGACAGACCGAACCTGCAAATGATTGACTTCCAGATGAAATCTTGCACTTTAGCTTCCGTGATTTTTGCCAGTGGTTCGGCTTCGACCCACTTGGTGAAGTAGTCAATCGCTACCAGGAGGAACTTCTTCTGCCCCGACGCCATGGGAAAGGGTCCAAGGATGTCCATACCCCATTGCGCAAAAGGCCATGGGGCACTCAAGGGTGTAAGCTCGATGGCGGGCTGTCTCTGGATGTTGGCATATCTCTAGCATCGGTCACACTTTCTAACGTATTCAATCGAGTCATGATGCATCGTCGGCCAGTAATATCCTTGGCGGAGCAACCTGTGGGATAAAGATCTAGCCCCCAGATGGCTTTCGCAGATTCCTTCATGCACTTCCCACAAGGCGTAGTCAGCTTCCGAAGGTCGGAGACATTTTAAAAGGGGCAAAGAGTATGATCTCTTGTACAACTTGCCCTCATAAAGGATGTATCGAGAGGCTTGATTTCGGAGCTTCCGAGCTTCTTTCGCATCCTGGGGGAGAACCCCGTCTCTGAGATATGTTATCAGGGGGTCGATCCAGCTGGGCTCGTGGTCAATTTCCAACACGGACCGCGATTCTTCCATACTTGGGCACTTGAGCACTTCAAAGAGAACACCCTTGGGTAATTCGACCGGAGCCAGCGTTGCCAGCTTGGAGAGAAGGTCGGCCCTGGTATTTTCCATCCTCGGGATTTACCTGATGTTGAAGCTGCTGAAGGTGGAGACAAGCTCCTTTACCTTTTCAAGATATTTAGCCATGCTATCCTCCCGCGCTTCATAGTTTCTAGTGATTTGTCCCACTACTAGTTGGGAGTCGCTGTGGACCTGGAGCCGATCTATTCCCAGCTCTTTGGCGATCTTCAGTCCTGCGATCAGAGCTTCATATTCTGCTCCATTGTTTGTTGCAGGGAATTCGAAGCGCAGAGCGTACTCCACGATGACTCTCTCTGGACTGATTAAGATCAGGCCCACACCCGCGCCTGACATGTTGGAAGACCCGTCCACGTAGAGGGCCCAAAAGCAACCAGAGGGATCTACTTCTTCTTTGGGGGAGTTCGGTCGGGACTCCAGGCCATCAATTCCACCTTGTTCAGGTTCGGCCTCTTCTGGGATAGTACACTCCATATGAAATCTGCCAATATCTAGGCCTTCACGCTGGCCTGGGTTGATAGTTGATGTCGAATTCTGTGAGCTCGATCGCCCATTTTGCCATCCTCCCGGAGGCATCCGCCCGGTGTAGAATCGCCTTGATCGGTTGGTCGGTGAGCAGCGTTACTGTGTGCCCTTGAAAGTAGGGTCGGAGCCTCCGAGCTACAATCAACAGGGTGTAAGTCAGTTTTTCTAATTTGGTATACTTGGTCTCGGTGTCTCTCAACGCACGACTGACGTAGTAGATCGGCCGTTGGACTTTTGCTTCTTCTTTGACAAGGACTGCCGCGAGAGCCATGGGAGAGACCGCTAGGTATAAAAATAGTTCCTCTCCAGGCTCTGGCTTCGCCAACAGCGGAGGTGAGCCAAGGTAGCTCCTTAGTTCTTTGAATGCCTGTTGGCACTCAGGGGTCCAACAGAAGTTCTTTGGCTGCTTGAGGGTTTGGAAGAAGGGTAAGCACCGTTCGACCGACCTCGCGACGAAGTGGTTCAGGGCTGCTACCCTCCCTGTAAGGCGCTGAACCTCTTTTATCGACTTTGGGGCTGCCATCTCTTGGATGGTGCGAATTTTCTCTGGATTGGCTTCAATTCCATGCCCCGATACCATGAAGCCCAAGAACCTTCCTGAGGTCACTCCGAAAGTACATTTAGTCGGATTCAGCTTCATTTTATATTTCCAGAGGGTGCCGAAGGTCTCCTCGAGGTCGGCGACGTGGTTCATGGAAGATTTACTTTTTACGAGCATGTCATCCACGTAGACCTCCATGTTGCGGCCGATCTGCTCTTTGAAGATTTTGTTCACCAACTGCTGGTAGGTTGCGCTTGTATTTTTGAGGCCGAAAGGCATGATCCTGTAACAGTAAAGGCCACGGTTAGTAATGAAAGCAGTCTTTTCTTCATCTTCCAGCGTCATCCTGATTTGATTATAGCCGGAGAATACATCCATAAAGGTGAGGAGCCCATGGCCCGAGGTCGCATCCACCAGTTGATCAATTCTGAACAGAGGGTAGCTGTCCTTTGGGCAGGCTTTGTTCAGCTTTTTGAAGTCTATGCACATCCTCTATTTGCCGTTTGCCTTTTTGACTAGAACAACATTGGAAATCCAATCAGGATAATTGACTTCTCTAATGAATCCGGCTTTCAGGAGTTTGTCCACTTCCTCGGCTATCGCCTTCTACCTCTCTGGTGCATGACCTCAGATTTTTTCTTTCATTGGTCGATGCTTTGGATCGACGGTCAGACGGTGCTCCATGACTTTCGCATCAATCCCCGGCATGTTCACTGGAACCCAAGCGAAAACGTCCGCATTCTTTCATAGAAGATCGATGAGGTGCGTCCGCACCTCCTCCCCCAGGTTGGAGCCGATCATCGCCACATGCTCTGCATTCCCGTCGTTCAAAGGAATCGGTACCAGATCTTCGATTGGGCCACCTCTCTCTTCAGTGAGGTCGTCACGGGCATCCAGCCCATCAACTGGATGGGGGTCGGATTGGTGTTTCTTTGCAAGGCTATGTTGTAGCAGTGTCTGGCCAGGGCTTGGTCTCCTCTGACCTCTCCGATCCCCTGGTTGGTAGGTAATTTCAATTTCAAATGGTAGGTTGACACGACGGCTCGGAGAGCATTGAGGCCAGGTCGGTCGAGGATTGCGTTGTAGGCTGACAGCGCCTTCACCACCAGGAAATTCATCAGAGCCCTGGATTGCCTTGGATATCGACCTGCAGCTACAGTCAAAGTTATCACACCCTCCACCGGGATAGCATCGTCAGTAAACCCTACTAGAGGGGAGCTAATCAGCCCCAAATGGCCGTCAAGGGTGGACATTCTTGAGAAGGCGTCGTAGAACAAAATATCGGCCCAACTTTCATTGTCGACAAGAATGCGACGGACGTCGTAATTTGCTATATTCAAGGAAACTACAACCGCGTCATTATGAGGGAATTGAACTCCCTGAGCATCTTCTTCAGTAAAGGTTATGGGCTCCTCAATCTTTTATCGCTTGGGGGGTACGGCCAATACGTTGGTTGCTTCCTGTCAGAATTCTCCCGAGATGGTGTTGGCGAAATCCGTCGGAGGCCGATTGTCCGACTGTTCCATGTCGGTGGCCGTTGTCAGAGGGTGTGGGGCCTGGGGAACTAGAGGTGAGATCGGAGCCTGAGATCTGGCCCCGGAGGCCGTGAATCGTCGCGTGGATGCCTTGCGGGGAGGCATCGGGCAAAGACCTAGTGGGGGAAGGAGGAGAGGATGCGAAAAAGATGCCCGGGGGCGGTCTCATTGAGCGCTCCTTTAAGAACAAGGGTACTGTGAAGGTTCAGGCCCCTTCCTCTAGCGCCAATCTTGTTGGTGCAAAAATTTGCCTGTGTCGGAGAAGCTGGAGTCGAGGGAGTCGCGGTCGTCGCTGGGACCTGTAAAAGAAGTCTAAACCAGAGGTGGGGTTGCTCCGGCAAGACCCTCCGACGCTCAAATCAGTTCTCTACCTCAACAAGAATGGAGTGCTCGAACAAAAATTTTAGCAGAGTTTTTAGGTAAAAAAATGAGAGCTTAGAGAATAACGTATCTGGGATCTCCTTTTTATAGGTCGGGGAAGCAACGGGTTGAGAGCGATTGTTTGTAACCGTCTCATCGTGGGCCGCACGGGGCCAGGGGGAATTTATCATGAGGAGTAATGGGTGGAGTCGTGGCTGTTACCATGGCTCGCCATGTGGAATCAATTACAGGGAGTGGAGCGACGTTCGTTGTCGTGACTTGCCAGGGAGTAGTGGAGCCATGCAGTATCTGCCGCAGGGAGTGGAGCAGATTCGTGGCCATTACTGCGGCCTGCCAGGGAGTGATGGGGCCGTGTAGCATCTACCGCAGGGAGTGGAGTAGATTCGTGGCCATTACTGTGGCTTGCCAGGGAGTGATGGGGCCGCTAGCATCCACCGTAGGGAGTGGAGCAGATTCGTGGCCGTTACTGCGGCCTGCCAGAGGGTTCAGACTTGTCGGCCGAAGTTCGATTGGAACCTGATTTCTGTAGAAGCCCAGACGGGGATCATTTATCGAGGAATCTCGATCGAGACCTTCAGCAGGAGCTCAGGGCAAAAGTCCGGCTCCTGTGGGAACCCGAACAAAGCCTACCTGTAGCTGGAGTCGAAGGCGAAGTCTGGCTCCCGTAGGAGTCCGGACGAAGCCTCCCTGCAGTCGAAGTTGGAGATGAAGTCCGGCTCCCGTAGGGGTCCGGACGAAGTCTTCCTGTTGTTGAATTTGGAGATGGAGTCCGGCTCCCATAGGAGTCCGGGCAAAGCCTCCCTATAGTCGAAGTTGGAGATGAAGTTCGGCTCTCGTAGGAGTCCGGACGAAGTCTTTCTGCTGCTGAATTTGGAGATGGAGTCCGGCTCCGTAGGAGTTCGGATGAAGTCTTTCTGCTGCTGAATTTGGAGACGGAGTCCAGCTCCCGTAGGAGTCCGGATGAAGCCTTCCTGTAGTCGAAGTTGGAGATGAAGTCCGGCTCCCATAGGAGTCCGGATGAAGTCTTTCTGCTACTGAATTTGGAGATGGAGTCCGGCTCCCGTAGGAGTCCTGACGAAGCCTTCCTGCTGCCGAGTTTGGAGACGGAGTCTGGCTCCCGTAGGAGTCCGGACGAAGCCTTCCTGTAGTCGAAGTTGGAGATGAAGTCCGGCTCCCGTAGGAGTCCGGACGAAGTCTTTCTGCTGTTGAGTTTGAAGATGGAGTTCGGCTCCCGTAGGAGTCCGGACGAAGCCTTCCTGCTGCTGAGTTTGGAGATGGAGTCTGGCTCCCGTAATAGTCCGGATGAAGCCTTCCTGTAGTCGAAGTTGGAGATGAAGTCTGGCTCCCATAGGAGTCCGGACGAAGTCTTTCTGCTGCTGAATTTGGAGATGGAGTCTGGCTCCCGTAGGAGTCCGGACGAAGCCTCCCTGTAGTCGAAGTAGTAGATGAAGTCTGGCTCCCGTAGGAGTCCGGACGAAGTCTTTCTGCTGTTGAATTTGGAGATGGAGTCCGGCTCCCGTAGGAGTCCGGACGAAGCCTTCCTGCTGCCGAGTTTGGAGACGGAGTCCGACTCCCATAGGAGTCCGGACGAAGCCTTCCTATAGTCGAAGTTGGAGATGAAGTCCGGCTCCTGTAGGAGTCCGGATGAAGTCTTTCTGCTGCTGAATTTAGAGATGGAGTCCGGCTTCCATAGGAGTCCGGACGAAGCCTTCCTGCTGTCGAGTTTGGAGACGGAGTCCGACTCCCGTAGGAGTCCGGACGAAGCCTTCCTGTAGTCGAAGTTGGAGATGAAGTCCGGCTCCCGTAGGAGTCTGGACGAAGTCTTTCTGCTGTTGAATTTGGAGATGGAGTCCGGCTCCCGTAGGAGTCCGGACGAACCTTCCTGCTGCCGAGTTTAAAGACGGAGTCCGGCTTCCATAGGAGTCCGGACGAAGCCTTCCTGCTATTGAGTTTGGAGACGGAGTCTGGCTCCCATAGGAGTCCGGACGAAGCCTTTCCATTGTTGTAGGTCGGACGCCAGCAGAGTCCCCGAGGGGTCACTCCCGACATGAACTTCGGCTGGAGGGGGTTTTACACCCAACATATCCCATGCAGACGAAGCAGCGAAAGAACTTAATTGTAAAGGTTCAATTATAAAATTTATCATGAATGTGTTAGATTAGATCTAAAGGAATATTCATGATTTATTTTGATTGAGTTATTTTCTGTTATGTAATTAGCAATAAGATTGCTGTTTATGAAATGTGCTGATCCG
This sequence comes from Elaeis guineensis, assembly GCF_000442705.2. Taxonomy (NCBI): domain Eukaryota; kingdom Viridiplantae; phylum Streptophyta; class Magnoliopsida; order Arecales; family Arecaceae; genus Elaeis; species Elaeis guineensis. Next base: position 57,631,230 of record NC_026003.2, read on the forward strand.
TTTGTGAAATGAGTCAACACATTTGGTGAATAGAAAATAAAATCTTTCAAATTTGAAAATTATTTTCGAAATGCCAAACCCTAACCCATCAGCCCAAATACTTAATTAAAAAAAATTAGTGTTGTCTAGTTGGTCTAGAATTATGAATTAAGACCTAAGACAATTGCATAAACTTGTGGGTCAATGGGTTAGATGGATTAGGTCCATAATTGGGTTAGACCTAAAGTTAGCTTAAAGAAATGGACTAAATTAGAGTAATTGGTCAAATCTAATCAAAAGTTGAATTAGATTAGGTCAAGGACACTCTAGATTCAACTCCAATAGTTGTAGTTGAATGGGTCCATGTCTTTAACTAGACCAAGATGGACTTAATTCATGGCTACATGGTGGAACTCTATTTACTATGTTGATCAAATTAAAACTAATGAACCGGTTGGTGTCTAAGATAAGTTTGGCAGTTTGACTAGTGATTTTTAAGTGGGAGCTACTCGCATTGATTCGATCTCTGACGAGTTAATGGCATATCCTCACCATTGATCTCACTTACCTGACCAACCTGGTAAGTTAGGTTTTGATTAGATCACTTGGTGATTAGGACTCACCCATGTCATTAAGTAAATCAGTGTGACTGATTTAGGTGCTCCTAATGCCGGCTTTAATTAAATATTTTTTAATCTGACTTGGTGAAGTCAGTGGGAGGATTCAAATTGGGTGGTCAATTTCTTCTCTTCTATCCTTTAATAAAATCTTCAAAAATTATTAGGTCTCTAAAAATGATTAAGTTATAGTGATAACTAAGTCATAGCCTCCCATTAAGTGAGTGATAATGAGTCATTAGTTTAATAATCACTAGAGGCCCAAAGGCCTGGTGCTTATTGACTAATGGAATTATCATTCATAATATGATAATTTGGTTGAGTTTTTTGATGGTGGTCAGGTTGGCCAGCCAAAGTTGGACCTGATCATTTATTGGTCCGATTCACTAAATCAAGTCATGTTAATGGTTGGACCTAACCAGATCTTTTCAGTGGAGGCCAAAGCCTACTGATTAGGTTCTGGGGCAAAATCAATTACTAGAAGTTGTTTAGAGAAACAACTGGTTATGAACCTACCCACAGATGCACATGGGTTGACCAACCAAAGTTGGGCTCATGTGTAGTCTATGTGGATTCTAGTACCCAGTAAGGAATTAAAGTAATTCTTCGAATTGGAGGTTGAGGCTACCAGTTCGTAAAAATATTGAGAGAAACTTTAGACTAAAGTCCAAGTCTTTAGTATTAATAATTTATATACTAATAAAGGTCTGTTTTTTTTTATGCAGCTATGGCCATTACCCTATCGCTTCGATCATTATTAGATAATGACAAGCTCATGGGACCTAATTTCGATAGCTGGTATAAAAATTGAAGATCGTCCTTGAGCATGAGTGGATCCTTTATGTAGTAATGGATCCGGCACCTGAGGAGCCAGCCCCGAATGCTAGAGGGATGGTCCGAGATACTTACCAGAAGTGGCTCACGACCGCACCACCGTTTGGTGCATAATGCTGGCGGCAATGAATGATGAGTTCAGCTGCAGGTTCGAAAATGCCCAGCAACAGGAGATGCTTCAAATGTTGAACGACTCCTTTGGCATGCCTGATGATGTTGAAAGGCACAAAACTAGTTATGCCATTTTTAATGCTCAGATGAGGAATGGGGCCTCAGTCACTGATCATGTACTGTACATGATCGAAATGATTGAGCGCCTAAGTAAACTAGGCTTTCCTTTGCACGAGTAGCTCGGTAAAAATGCGATCCTTAATTCTTTGCCCAAGTCCTACCTCCCCTTCCTTACTCATTTTCAGATGATAAAGCCTGCAGTGAACTACCACGGCTTGTTGGGGTTGCTGCAGAACTTTGAGAAGGACTACCAGCTCCATAAGGAGTTGGTGAATATTGTGGGAGGGTCTTCTTCTGGTCGTCGATCCTTTAAGAAAGGGAAGAAGAACAAGAAGAAGAAGAATAAGAAGGTGCAGCCGAATGCTGGGACATCTGCACAGGATCAGACCAAGAAGCGCAAGCTTGACCAGAGCCAGGCAGAGTGCTTCTTTTACAAGAAGCAGGGGTACTGGAAGAGGAACTGTTCTCTATACGTTGCCTCCCTGGACCCGAACAGGTCGAAGAAGAAGCAAGGTAATTATATGATAACACCTTGCAACTTTTCTATTTGTGATACTACTACCTGGGTATTGGATACTGGAAGCCTTTATCATATCTGTAATTCAATGCAGGGTTTGCAGGTCAGTAGGAGATTTGATGAAGGCGAGAGGTTCCTGAACGTTGGAGATGGAAGCAAAGTTCCAGTTCTAGCTTTAGGAATCATGAACCTTGTAATCAACTCTCATAATGTAATTCTGAGTGAATGTCACTATTGTCCAAATTTTTTATTAAATATTATTTCTGTAGGCCTTTTGGCTATGTACAGTTATGAATTTTTAATAAAAAGAAACATTTGCAATATCATTTTGAATGATGTTACAATGTTTGTTGGATAACTAAATAATAGAATTTACTTACTATCACAGCCTGTTAATATGGTTCAAACCTTCGGTAAATGCCCTAGAATGGATAATATGTCAGAAGTCTACCTTTGGCACTATAGGCTAGGTCATATCAATAAGAATAGGATAAATAGATTGGCTTAAGAAGGAATTCTTGAAGTTGGTGATTGTGAATCACTTCCAACCTATGAGTCCTGTCTTCTTGGGAAGATGACCAAATCACCTTTTACTGAAAAAGGTGAGCGAGCCAGTGAACTCTTGGGTCTAGTACATTCTGATGTATGTGGATCCATGAGCTCAAGTGCAAGAGGTGGATATTTCTACTTCATAACCTTCACAGACGACCTATCGAGGTATGGGTATGTCTACTTAATGAAGTATAAGTTGGAGTCATTTGAAATGTTCAATTCTGAAATGAGGTAGAAAAATAAACTGAAAAGTGTATTAGAACTCTTCGATCTGATCGTGGAGGTGAATACCTTTCCAATGAGTTTCTGAAATATCTTGAGAAGAATGGGATTCTCTCTCAGTGGACTCCTCCTGGAACACCACAGCATAATGGTGTGTCTGAAAGGAGGAATCGGACCTTGTTGGACATGGTTCGATCCATGATGGGATTTGTAGGTCTGTCGATCTCCCTCTGGGGATATGCGCTCGAATCAGCTTGTTACCTTCTAAATAGGGTTCCGAGTAAGTCTGTAACCAAAATGCCATATGAGATATGGATAGGACGTTAGACAATACTCTCGCACCTTAGGGTTTGGGGGTGTCTGACTTATATTAAATATTTAATTATGGACAAGCTTGGACCTAGGTCTGACAAGTGTTATTTCATAGGGTACCTAAAAGAGACCAAAGGGTATTATTTCTACTTAGCTGATGAGCAAAAGGTATTTGTCAGCCTTAAGGCAATCTTTTTGGAAAACGAGTTCCTTGGTGAAGGGACTGTTGCCTCTAAGGTCGAACTTGAGAAAGTTTGACAGGTGGAAAAACTAACATAAGTTACTGAATCTGAACCAGATTTGGTTAGATCAGATCTGGAGCCCATTGTTCCTGCACCCTTAAGGTGATCTGGTAGAGTACCACGTCAACCAGACAGATACTATAGTTTCTTGATCCGGGATGGTGATCTTGTCGAACTTGATGAAAACGATGAGGATCCAATCACCTACATGGATGCAATACAGAGACCTGACTCTGAGAAATGGCTAGAGGCCATGAAATCCGAAATAGAATCTGTTGGTGCAAAAATTCGCATGCGCCGGAGAAGCTGGAGTCGAGGGAGTCACGGTCGCCGTCGGGACCTGCAAAAGAAGTCTAAATCGGAGGTGGGGTTGCTCCGGTAAGATCCTCCGATGCTCAAGTCAGTTCTTTGTCTCAACAAGAATGGAGTGCTCGAATGAAAAATTTTTAGCAGAGTTTTGAGATGGTAAATGGAGCTTATAGAGTAACGTATTTGGGGTCCCCCCTTTTATAGACGGAGGGCGCAACAGACTGATAGCGATGTTCATAACCGTCTGGTAGTGGGCCGCCCACAGTCAGGAGGAATTTGTTGCGAGGAGTAGTGGAGTGGGCTCGTGGCCCTCACTGTAGCGCGCCACGTGGAGTCTGCCGCAGAGAGTGGAGCGGCGTCCGTTGTTGCGACTTGCCAGAGGATGGAAGAATCATGCAGTATCCGTTACAAAGGTAGAGCAGGATCGTGGCCGTCATAGCGGTCTGTCAGGGAATAATGGAGCTGCACGAAATTCGTCGCAGGAAGTGGAGCAGGATCGTGGCTGTTGCTGTGTCGTGCCAGGGAGTGCAGACCCGTCGGCTGAAGTTCGGCTGGAATGTCTGGTGGTTAATTATCCACTTGAGAGGAGCCTGAAGTCCGACCCCAGTAAGAGTCCGGATGAGGTCTTCCTCTAGCCGAGGTCGGGGAAGAGGCCCGGCTCCCGTAGGAATCCGAGCGGGATTCACCTGCAATCAAAGTCGGGGCGAAGTCCGGCTCCCGTAGGAGTTCGGACGGAGCTTACCGGCGGTCGGAGTTGGTGACAGAGCCCGACTCCCGTAGGAGTCCGGGCGGAGCCTTCCTTGCAGTCGGAGTTGGGGACGAGGCCCGGCTCCTGTAGGAGTCCGGGCGGAGTTTACCTGCAACCAAAGTCGGGACGAAGTTCGGCTCCCGTAGGAGTCCGGACGGAGCTTACCGGCGGTCGGTGTTGGTGACAGAGCCCGGCTCCCATAGGAGTCCGGGCGGAGCTTTCCTTGCAGTCGGAGTTGGGGACGAGGCCTGGCTCCCGTAGGAGTCCGGGCGAAGTTTACCTGCAATCAAAGTCGGGGCGAAGTCTGGCTCCCGTAGGAGTCCGGACGGAGCTTACCGGCGGTCGGAGTTGGTGACAGAGCCCGGCTCCCGTAGGAGTCTGGGCGGAGCCTTCCTTGCAGTCGGAGTTGGGGACGAGGCCCGGCTCCCGTAGGAGTCCGGACGGAGTTTACCTGCAATCAAAGTCGGGGCGAAGTCCGACTCCCGTAGGAGTCCGGACGGAGCTTACCGACGGTCGGAGTTGGTGACAGAGCCCGACTCCCGTAGGAGTCCGGGCGAAGCCTTCCTTGCAGTCGGAGTTGGGGACGAGACCTGGCTCCCATAGGAGTCCGGGCGGAGTTTACCTGCAATCAAAGTCGGGGCGAAGTCCGGCTCCCGTAGGAGTCCGGACGGAGCTTACCGACGGTCGGAGTTGGTGACAGAGCCCGGCTCCCTAGGAGTCCGGGTGGAGTCCGCTTGCTGTCGGAGCCGGAGACGAGGCCCGGCTCCCGTAGGAGTCCGGGCAGAGTTTACCTGCAATCAAAGTCGGGGTGAAGTCCGGCTCCCGTAGGATTTCGGACGGAGCTTACCGACGGTCGGAGTTGGTGACAGAGCCCGGCTCCCGTAGGAGTCCGGGCGGAGTTTACCTGCAATCAAAGTCGGGGCGAAGTCCGGCTCCCGTAGGAGTCCGGACGGAGCTTACCGGCGGTCGGAGTTGGTGACAGGGCCCGGCTCCCGTAGGAGTCCGGGCGGAGCCTTCCTTGCAGTCGGAGTTGGGGACGAGGCCCGGCTCCCGTAGGAGTCTAAGCGGAGTTTACCTGCAATCAAAGTTGGGGCGAAGTCCGACTCCCGTAGGAGTCCGGACGGAGCTTACCGGCGGTCAGAGTTGGTGACAGAGCCCGGCTCCCGTAGGAGTCCGGGCGGAGTCCGCTTGCTGTCGGAGCTGGAGACGAGGCCCGGCTCCCATAGGAGTCCAGGCGGATCAATCCTGTTGAGAACTTTGGCTGAGGGTATTTTATACCCAACACTAGTCCCCCTACTTCTGAGTTTGAATTTTGAATGAAGGAAGTACAGTAAGATTGGCACAGCCGAAGTTATGCCCTCGAACCCTGTGCAAGACCGCCTCCAGATAGTTTGGCATTAAATGTGCACGTGCTGGGGTCTTTTCGATTCGGGGCGATACGAAAGGACTCTTCGAAATTCTCGCTGGTACACTGGCCTAGGTACGGTGCAGTAATGGCCCTGCCAACCGCCAGCTGCTTTCAGCCGCCTGCCGTGGTGAGTGGGACACGTGTCGAGCACGGGCCGGCCCTGGGGGATTCGCGATCATTATGGCGCCGGATCCCAGGGTCTATTTAAATCTATCCTTCTGCCTTTGGGACCCTTATTCCGCTTCAGAATTCTAGCGGTATCCGCCCTTTCTTCGAGTGCCCTGTTTCTCTTGGCATCTCCTTGGGACGTAGGCACCCTTCGAGTTGTCCCTGTCCTCGTCCCTCTGCATCTCTCAAAGCGATCTAGGTTAGTCTCGGAACCTCTGCCTCTCTTTTCGCCATCTAGGAGCCTTTTCTTTGCCATTTTCTTCTGTCATATTCCTCCGAGTTAGTCTACTGTGACCTCTTGTCCTTTGCCCCGTCTGTCTCCTTCGGGATCTTTAGAGTCTTCATTTGAAGTCATTTGAAATATCTTCTGGCTCTTCCGCTTCCAGCGGCTCCGGGAGTTCTTCCGCCTCCACCCCCCAGGTCCCCCGTTCTGTAGATGAATCCGTACCTGAGGTGGGGCCTCGCCCGATTTTTGCGCCGGGTGCCATTCCCTGTTCCTTGACTCCGGATGAACTCCTGCTGATAAGGGTTCAGTACGGAGTTCCTTCGGAGTATGACCTGGAGCTTCCCGGCCCCTCCGACCGGGCCAGCACTCCTCCATCTGGTCGCTTTTGCCTGTATCAGGAGGTGTTTCGTGCGGGCTCCGGCTTTCGCTTCCGTCCTTTGTTGTCGCCCTCTTCCACATTTTAGATATCTCTTTGGCTTCAGTTGCTCCGAATTCTTTTAGGTTTTTGATAGGGTTTCTCTCCCTTTGCCACGTAGTCGAGGTCCAGCCATCCCTCTCTCTGTTTAGGCATTTTTATACCTTCAAGTGCCATCCTTCGGTGAAGGACTAGTGGTATTTCTCCCCTCAGTTCGGCAAGAAGGGGTTGCTGAAAGGTGCCCCCTCTTCGATCCACAACTGGAAGGAAAAATACCTCTTCATCCACTGCCCGACCTTGAGGCTGGGCCTGCCCCCTTGGGGCTCTCTGAGGGATTCTGTTCGTCGGGTCCCCAGTCTGGGGGAGGACGACCTCCAGGCTGCCCGGAAGGTTCTTGCCTATTCCGCTCCTTCCCTTTCCAACCTTCTGAGGGAGCAATTTTTGTTCAACGTCGGTCTAAGCCCCCAGGATCCTGCGAGTACTTCATCTTTTCTTTTATCTTCTTTTCTTCTGCCCTTCTTCTTTTTCTTTCTCTTTCTTCTCTCTTCTTCCTTCTCTCTCTTTTTCTCCTCTTTTTCTTCTTTTTCTTTTACCCCATTGTCGATTTCTGACTCTTGATTGATTGATTTGATTTTTTTTTTTTTTAAGAAATGGATGCCGAAGCAGTGCGGATGCTTGCCAGGGGCCTCAGGGCCCATAAAAGAAAGGGTGTTGCGACCTCCGAATCGATGAAGAGGGCCAGGGCGGAGGAGTCGAGCTTGGCCGCACCCGTCCAGGTGGCTCCAGCGATTGACATTCCCTCGGACATCGAGCCAATGGCCCCCCGAGCCTCCTCGAGGAGTCCACCGACTGGGGCCCCCGTTCCGGGGGTCCGCTCCATGGAGGCGCTCGTCGTCGAGAGGGGGAAGAGAAGGAAGTCGATGGCCCACAGGGTGAGTAGCCGTCGAACCGCCACTGATGAGTCCCTCGATTCGAAGAGGGGTCGGAGAATCCCTTCAATGACAGGAACTTGATCAGGCGGTTGATCGACGGCTGCATTCTGCTTGAAGTCGTCGAGAGGATCGACCATGCCGATCCTGAGCAGCGGGTCTGGGACTCTTTAGGGTCCTTCCTTGAGGTAAGCAAATCTTCATTTATCCGCTATTCGATCCTTGTTCTGATCCCTTAGCCGCCCTTGCAGATTGGGCACCAGCTCCTCGCCAATATCGAGGCGACGAACCGTGCGAGGAGGACATCGTCCAGGTGGAGGAGCGCTGCCGGGCTGAGGTTGCTCGCTTCAAAGAAAAGATGGCCGAATTAGTCGCCCTCCAAGAGCCCTGGAAAGAGAGAAACAAGCCCGGGAGGAAGAAAAGCAGACCTTGGAGGAGACGGCGAGGAAGGCGGAGGCCGAGGTCGCCAATTTGATTGAGCAGACTCCAGTCCTGGTCTCGGAGGTCAGGGTTCTTGTGGTAGAGGAGTTCAAGGCCTCCGCAGAGATGAGGGACCTGAACGTCCAATTCGGCCAGGAGGCGTTCATTAAGGGGTTCGAGCTCTGCCAGGAGAGGGTGGCCAGAAAATTTCTGGAGCTCAACCTTAACTTCCTGGGTGAGGAGTCGAAGATGAGGCCGGTCTCTCTCCTGCCATCACCGCTGTAGCAGCCCCCCCTCCCAGAATGCCGAGCTCTCCAACTCCTGCCCCTGAGGTCTGAGACCTCCGACCTTGTAGTTTTATTTTTCCATAATTTTTCTTTACCTTCTTGTCTTCAAAAATCATCCAATCAATAAAGTTGAATTTCTTGTCGTGGGCGGCTTCTTCCTCCTTCTTTTCTTCTTTCTTCTTTTCTTTCTATGATGAGATGTGTCTTGATACTTTTGTCCCCCAATGGCAGCGCCCTGCCGAAGCACTTCCCCTGCCCCTGGGGATCCCACTGAAGTCGACGATCTAGCGGCTGAAGAAGGAGGTTCTTCAGTTGACAAGGAGGTCAAAGAAGATGGAAGGCGAGCTTCGCAGATTGAGGGAGGGCCATTCTGAAGCCACCGCAGAGGCCACTCGCTTTCGGAATCTCCACGTGAAGGGGATCATGGAGTATAGCCGGAGGAAGGCAGATTTCGCGAAGGAGCTTGAGGAATGCAAGAAGAGCGCCAGTGATCGAATTTGGGCTCAAGCTGCCAAGATCAGTGCTCTCAGGGTGGAACTGTCTGCTGCGAAGGAGAAGATCGGTCATCTGGAAGGAAGTTCATCCCGACTCTTGGCTCAGGCCGACGGCGACCGGGAGTGGCGAAGAAGGTCTCCGCCCTTCAGCAGCAGCTTCAAGACACCGAGATGAGCTACGATGTGCATCGGGCCGGTTGGCGTAGGCAGGTGGATGAATATAAAGGGAGACTTAGGGTGGCGACCGACGAAGTTGCCCGTCTTCAGAGGCAGCTGGCTGACAGGGCTCAGCTTACTTCCGCTCGGGATTCTGATGAGCTCCAGTCCCTAAGAGGAACCGTTGAAGGGATTTCTGTCACCCTCGGGGAAAAGATGGCTGAGCTGCAACAACTGAAGATCCAACTGGCATACGAGCAGCGGGACGTCACGGACGCGGAGGCAGAATCTGAGGTCCTGAGAAAGAGGCATCGAGAGGCAGAGGCCAAAAGCCAGCGACTTCGTCGGGCGCTCCAGGATGCACTGCTGAAAAAGGGAGAGCTAGAAGAAGAAGTTGAGAATCTGAGACAGTCCTTGATAGAGGGTGGAGTAGGTAATTCTAGATCAGAAGGAGCAGAGCTTCCCTAGGGCTCTTCTTGGCCTTCCGTCTTTTCATGTATACATTTTCCCTTTTGTTGTTTTGTCTCGCTTTTGTCGCTTTGTTTTTCTTCCTTTGGCCTTTTGGGCTTCATGTTGTATATTTCGCAAACGGAATGAAAAAGAAAAGGGGGTTTTGTGTTACCTCGTCTGCATAAAATTATCGCCCGTCGGACTTCTCTTGTCGTTCGACTTGTCCGACGTTGGCGTCGCTTGGAGGTGCCCGGTCGCCGATGCGATGGTTTGCTTTCCCTGGTGGTTCGAATTCTGCAGTACTTCGGAGGTACCACCATCTTCTTGATTTGTGTTGAGAGCCTTCTTAGAGGCTGGGGGTGTTTGGTAGGAACTCCCCATCTTTGTTGAGACGGGGCTCCTTACGTCTTTGGCGTAGTTTGTCATTCATCTATTTTTGTCGTAGTTCGTCACTCTTCCTTTTTAATTTCCCTCCTCTTTTCAGAGTGAGGACCCTCCCCCTACTTTTTGCGGGGTTGCGTAGAAGTGTGGAGGTGCCGCTGAGGGGCCTTTCCCCTTCACTCGATCTTGTTGGGCGGCCGGGCTTCGTCATCGTCAGGACGAGGTTCTCCTCCTGTTCCCAACGGGGACGTGGGGGCATATAAGGACCATCGCAAGGGTCTCTCCCCCCACCCGATCTAAAAGAACCGGACCTTCAACTTTGCTCATGTCAGGATGAGGTTCTCCTCCTGTTCCCGACATGGCCGTGGGGGCACATCAGGGCATTGTGAGGCCTCTCCCCCCATCCGGTCTAAAAGAACCGGGCCTTTGACTTTGCTCATGTCAGGATGAGGTTCTCCTCCTATTTTTGACATGGCTGTGGGGGCACATCAAGGCGTTGTAAGGCCTCTTCCCCCATCCGGTCTAAAAGAACCGGGCCTTTAACTTTGCTCATGTCAGGATGAGGTTCTCCTCCTGTTCCTGACATGGCTGTGGGGGCACATCAGGGCGTTGTAAGGCCTCTCCCCCCATCCGATCTAAAAGAATCGGGCCTTTGACTTTGCTCATGTCAGGACGAGGTTCTCCTCCTATTCCTGACATGGCTGTGGGGGCGCATCAGGGCGTTGTAAGGCCTCTCCCCCCATCCGGTCTAAAAGAACCGGGCCTTTGACTTTGCTCATGTCAGGATGAGGTTCTCCTCCTGTTCCTGACATGGCTATGGGGGCGCATCAGGACGTTGTAAGGCCTCTCCCCCCATTCGGTCTAAAAGAACCGGGCCTTTGACTTTGCTCATGTCAGGACGAGGTTCTCCTCCTGTTCCTGACATGGCTGTGGGGGCACATCAGGGCATTGTGAGGCCTCTCCCCCCATCCGATCTCAAGATAATCGGACTTTCATTTTAGTTATGTTAGGATGAGGTTCTCCTCCTGTTCCTAACATAACCTTGTTTTAATTGTTTGAAGGGGTTATCCTCAGTCGTGACAAATCCATTTCAAATGGGAGGAGCATGCAAAGTCGAAAGGAATTTAGATTCAGGGCGGAGTCGTAAGCGATACATTTACAGGTTTTCTGAGCTCCATGGTCGCGGAAGGTCTGCTCCTCCTTGAGGCCCTCCGACGATGGAGTCGATGGTCCCAATTGGAGGCCGATCTCCGGGCTGCTCCTCCCTCCTTGGCGGTTCAGGTTGCGGCAGGGCTCTTGACGATCTTCTCTACCTTCAGGCCGGCATCGAATAAATCTGTCGAGTCAACCTCGCCGGATGAGCTCGTCGATCTCGTCTCGGAGCTGGATGCATTCCTCCGTGTCGTGGCCGTGGTCGCGGTGGTAGAGACAGAACTTGTTGGGGTTGCGCTTCCTGGGGTTGTGTGCGCATCCTCTCTGGCCTAGGGAGCTGCTCCTGACCTCCATCAGTACCTGGGCCTTCGAAGCATTGAGGGGGGCGTAGTTGCGGAATCTTCCTGGTGGAGAACCCCGTCGAACCCCACGGTCTGGACTTCTTTGCTTGCGTACCCGAGGCAGAGTATGGGCACGCTTGTGCCTAGGAGGGGATCGAGAATGCGGCCGAGCTTCCCTCGACCTTTTTTCGACTGCGGGCTTACTCGAGTCTCCCGCCTGTCGTTCTCTCGCGGTCTCCTCATCCTTCATTTTGAAGGCCTCTTCCGCTCGGGCGTATCCTTCAGCCCGAGCCAATAAATCAGCAAAATTCCTGGGGTACTTCTTCTCCAGGGAGAACAAAAGGTCATTCTTCTGAAGGCCACCCTTCAGAGTGGCCATTGCAACTGATTGGTCCAAATTCCAGACCTCCAGTGCAGCGACGTTGAAACGGTTGATGTAGGCCCGAATGGACTCCCTTTCCCTCTACTTGATATTGATGAGGGACTCCGAACCCTTCCGGGGGCGTCGGCTGCTGACAAAATGGGCCACAAATTGATGGCTCATCTGATCGAAGGAAAAGATGGTACCTGGCTTCAGCATCGAGTACCAGTTTCTCGCCGCTCCCTTCAAGGTGGAGGGGAAGGCTCGGCACAGAATGGCTTCGGGAGTGCCATGAAGCAGCATCATCGTCCGGAAGGCTTCCAGATGATCGATCGGGTCCGAAGTCCCGTCGTAGCTTTCGAACTGGGGGAGCTTGAAGTTTGGCGGGATCGGTTTCTGCATGATCATTTGAGAAAATAGAGGGTCAGTGCAAATATCCTCACCATAGGCGGGGGGAGCGTGGCGGAGTTCTTCGATCCGCCGGTTCATCTTTTGGAGTCTCCGATCTAAGAAGTCCTCTCGACTCCGGGTCTCGAGGGTTCTCTGACAGAATGGGGGCAGGGATCTTCCAAGGGTGGAATCGTGATCCGATTGAGGGCTCTCCACCCTCGGATTCGTCTTCCCAGGGAAGACGGGACGGTTGGTCCAAGTGGCCCACCCCACCGTCGAATTTTGGTGCTCCGGTGACACCCTTTCCAGGCGCGCTGATGTCTGTGGCTGCTGCTGCTGCTGCATGGCCTGCACAGCTTCAGTGAGGCCTCTGACCTGCTGCGCTAGCAGGTCAAACTGCTCCGCGCTGACCGCTGTCACGGGAGGAGGAGGAGGAGGTTGGGAGACAGGAGGTGAGGCTGGAGCTTGGGATCTGGCCGTGGAGGCCGTGGATCGTCATGTGGATGCCTTGCGGGGAGGCATCGAGCAAAGACCAAGTGGAGGAAGGAGGAGAGGACGCCGGAAAAGATGCTCGGGGGCGGTCCCGTTGAGCGCTCCTTTAAGAACAAGGGTACCGCGAAGACACAGGCCCTTCCTCTAGCGCCAATCCTGTTGGTGCAAAAATCTGCCTGCGCTGGAGAAGCTGGAGTCGAGAGAGTCGCGGTCGCCGTCGGGACCTGCAAAAGAAGTCTAAACCGGAGGTGGGGTTTGCTCCGGCAAGACCCTCCGACGCTCAAGTCAGTTCTCTGCCTCAACAAGAATGGAGTGCTCGAACGGAAAATTTTTAGCAGAGTTTTGAGATGGTAAATGGAGCTTATAGAGTAACGTATCTGGGGTCCCCCTTTTTATAGGCGGAGGGCGCAACAGACTAATAGCGACGTTCATAACTGTCTGGTAGTGGATCGCCCACAGTTAGGAGAAATTTATTGCGAGGAGTAGTGGAGTGGGCCCGTGGCCCTCACTGTAGCGCGCCACGTGGAGTCTGTCGCAGGGAGTGGAGCGACATCCGTTGTCGCGACTTGCCAGAGGATGGAAGAATCGCACAGTATCCGTTACAGGAGGTGGAGCAGGATCGTGGCCGTCATAGCGGTCTGTCAGGGAATAATGGAGCTGCGCGGAATCTGTCGCAAGAAGTGGAGCAGGATCGTGGCTATTGCTGTGTCGCGCTAGGGAGTGCAGACCCGTCGGCTGAAGTTCGGCTGGAATGTCTGGTGGTTAATTATCCACTTGAGAGGAGCCTGAAGTCCAACCCCAGTAAGAGTCCGGATGAGATCTTCCTCTAGCCGAGGTCGGGGACAAGGTCCGACTCCCATAGGAGTCCGGGCGGGGTTCACCTGCAATCAAAGTCGGGGTGAAGTCCGGCTCCCGTAGGTGTCCGGACGGAGCTTACCGGCGGTCGGAGTTGGTGATAGAGCTCGGCTCCCGTAGGAGTCTGGGTGGAGCCTTCCTTGCAGTCGGAGTTGGAGACGAGGCCCGGCTCCCGTAGGAGTCCGGGCGGAGTTTACCTGTAATCAAAGTCGGGGCGAAGTCCGGCTCCCGTAAGAGTCTGGATGGAGCTTACCGACGGTCGGTGTTGGTGACAGAGCCCGGCTCCCGTAGGAGTCCGAGCGGAGCCTTCCTTGCAGTCGGAGTTGGGGACGAGGCCCGGCTCCCGTAGGAGTCGGGCAGAGTTTACCTGCAATCAAAGTTGGGGCGAAGTCCGGCTCCCGTAGGAGTCCGGATGGAGCTTACCGACGGTCGGAGTTGGTGACAGAGCCTGGCTCCCGTAGGAGTCTGGGTGGAGCCTTCCTTGCAGTCAGAGTTGGGGACGAGGCCCGGCTCCCGTAGGAGTCCGGGCGGAGTTTACCTGCAATCAAAGTCGGGGCGAAGTCGGGCTCCCGTAGGAGTCCGGACGGAGCTTACCGGCGGTCGGAGTTGGTGATAGAGCCCGGCTCCCGTAGGAGTCCGGGTGGAGCCTTCCTTGCAGTCGGAGTTGGGGACGAGGCCCGACTCCCGTAGGAGTCCGGGCGGAGTTTACCTGCAATCAAAGTCGGGGTGAAGTCCAGCTCCCGTAGGAATCCGGACGGAGCTTACCGGCGGTCGGAGTTGGTGACAGAGCCCGGCTCCTGTAGGAGTCCGGGCGGAGTCCGCTTGCTGTTGGAGCCGGAGATGAGGCCTGGCTCCCGTAGGAGTTCGGGCGGAGTTTACCTGCAATCAAAGTCGGGGTGAAGTCCGGCTCCCGTAGGAGTCCGGACGAAGCTTACCGGCGGTCAGAGTTGGTGACAGAGCCCGGCTCCCATAGGAGTCCGACGGAGCCTTCCTTGCAGTCGGAGTTGGGGACGAGGCCCGACTCCCGTAGGAGTCCGGGCGGAGTTTACCTGCAATCAAAGTTGGGGCGAAGTCCGGCTCCCGTAGGAGTCCGAATGGAGCTTATCGACGGTCGGAGTTGGTGACAGGGCCCGGCTCCGGTAGGAGTCCGGGCGGAGCCTTCCTTGCAGTCGGAGTTGGGGACGAGGCCCAGCTCCTGTAGGAGTCCGGGCGGAGTTTACCTGCAATCAAAGTCAGGGCGAAGTCCGGCTCCCGTAGGAGTCCGGACGGAGCTTACCGGCGGTTGGAGTTGGTGACAGAGCCCGGTTCCCGTAGGAGTCCAGGCGGAGTCCGCTTGCTATCGGAGTCGGAGACGAGGCTCGGCTCCCGTAGGAGTCCGAGCGGATCAATCCTGTTGAGTACTTCGGCTGAGGGTATTTTATACCCAACAGAATCCATGAAGGTCAACGATGTGTGGACATTGGTTGATCCATCCGAAGGAGTAAAACCCATAGGGTGTAAGTGGGTCTTCAAGAGGAAGATAGGTGCAGATGGAAAGGTGGAGACCTATAAAGCCTGTCTGGTTGCCAAGGGATATCATCAACGTTATGGTATAGACTATGATGAGATATTTTCTCCTATGGTAATGCTCAAATCCATTCGGATTATGCTTGCAATAGCTGCCCATCTGGACTATGAAATCTGACAGATGGATATGAAAATGGAGAGCTGGATGAAGAGGTGTATATGATACAACCTAAAGGGTTCACATCCATAGATGAGTCTAAGGTGTGCAGGCTACAGAGGTCTATTTATGGACTTAAGCAGACATCTCGGAGTTGGAACATATGTTTTGATAGGACGATCAAGACGTATGGCTTCGTTAAGAACAGAGAAGAGCCCTACATTTATAAGTGGGCTAATGGTCCAGTAGTGGTATTTCTTGTATTGTATGTGGATGATATTTTCTTAATCGAAAATGATGTCTCTGCATTACAAGGAATAAAGATTTGGTTGTCGTCACAGTTCTCCATGAAGGATCTGGGAGAAGCTTCCTACATCCTAGGGATGAGGATCTATAAGGATAGATCTAAAAGGTTGCTTGGCTTATCCCAGTCCACGTACATTGATACTATGCTGAAGAGGTTCAGCATGGAGAATTCCAAGAAAGGCTATCTACCGATAGGCCATGAAATTTTTCTCTCGAAGAGGGATTGTCCGACAACACCTCAAGAGAGAGAGCATATGGATAGAATTCTATATGCTTCGGCAGTGGGATCTATCATATACGCCATGACATGTACACGACCAGATGTGGCATACTCATTAGGGGTAGTGAGTAGATATCAATCTGATCCAGGGGAGAATCACTGGAAGGTTGTTAAAACCATCCTGAAGTATTTGAGAAATACTAAGGACCAGTAGCTTGTTTATGGTGAATCGGACTTGAGACTTATAGGGTTTACAGACTCTAATTTTCAGTCTGATCATGATGACAGCAAGAGTGTGTCGGGATTTATTTTTACCCTTAATGGTGGGGCTGTTTGCTGGAAGAGTTCCAAGCAGCACACTGTGGCAGATCAGTTTGTAAGGCAGAGTATGTCGCTGCATCAGATGCTGCCAAAGAAGTAGTGTGGCTGAGAAAATTCATCATCAAGCTCGGAGTAGCACCCTCTCTTGTTGGTCCTGTTCTGCTCTATTGTGACAGCTCTGGAGCCATTGCTCAGGTCAAGGAACCGAAGGCACACCAGCAGACGAAGCATATTTTGCGTCGCTACCATCTCATCTGAAAAATCATGGATAGAGGTGACATCGACCTTCAGAAGATCGACGGAAAGAAGAACCTGGCCGATCCATTTACTAAAGCCATTGCGGTGAAGGAGTTCGACGACTTCAAGTCGAAGATGGGTATTAGATGCTGCACCGATTGGCTTTAGGCCAAGTGAGAGATTGTTGGGAATAGTATCCCAAAGCCAATCGTCAGCCTGTTGACGGTTATGCTCTTTTTTGTATTAGTATATGAATTATAAATTAATAAAAATTATTTTGGTATTTTTTATCACAAATTGTTTTATCTTCTAATGAACTCGTGTTGTGGTGAAGTACTTAGGACTATTTAGACTCGACAAAGGAGGATTTGTCGTTTAGTCCTTAAACCTGTTCGCGATCAAATGATACGTTGTTACCAAGGACAACAACGTTTATCAAGCATAGGTCATTGTGTGCCATATGGGTTGGTTGTCCTCTTAACCAAGGAGTGTGGAGACATTGGTATGGTATACAGGTGAGATATAAGGATACATCTGCACTGAACGTGACCGACTCTGAAGCTTTTTCTGCTGTCAAGATTTGCTCTGATGGGATATGGGTATAACTATCCCTCCGACCTGAGACTGCCACGGTGACTTGCAAGTAACTCACTGCACTTAAGCACTGGACTACCTGAATTTTTAATTCGGTGACGGAAGGTTGCTGGGTGTAGTCAAGTACTTGACTTGTCGGTGCGTGTGTCAAGATGGGATTGACCACTCCAGTTCAGGAGCTATGTACAATCATATTTCAATTTAGCAAAATCTTGACCAGGGTAGTCCTAGTGAGGAGTCACAGGACTGTTTGAGTTGCACACGATTCGGATGATCTGATCAGGGTTGATAGTTTAACCCTGAGTCGTCCTATACACAGGGGTCAAAAGGGATGAATTATACAGTAACCATATTCGCGTAGGTTCTGAATATTGCGATTGTGACTATTCAACCTATCCGAATATCGGGTACCATTGCTAGATGGTCATTTTGATTAGTACAGGAATTGATTCCTGTGCTACCGGCTTAGGTTCGAACCTGTGGGGTCATACACATTAGAGGTTGCTATCTGATCTGATGGCTGGTGAAGAGTCCCACTGGACTGGGACTCTTTGATCAAGAGTCCTAATGCTTGGAGACTCTGAGTCTATATGTCTGGGACTCTATGATCGAGAATCAGGATTCTCTGATCATGAGTTTCACACATTTTGGGTATCGAGATCAAGAGTCCCACTGGTTTGGGACTCTTCGATCAAGATTTCATATCGATGGACTTTGATGCCCGATTACCCATTGGATTTGAACTTAGTATTTATGAGAGGTTTAATTAGTGATTTGATCGATAATTAACTCAATTTGATTGAGTAATTATTTTTGGATCAAGTCCAATTGAATTGGATTTAGTTGGGTTTGATCCGATTGATTAAGAGTTGACCTAATCGCCGAGGTGGTTTGGTCCCTGATCTGATCAAGGGTTGGACTTAGTCAATTCTTGATTTGATTAGAATTTTATTGAGCCTAATTAGGCCTAATTGTATTGGGTTTAACTTAGTCTAATTATGCCTAACCTATTTTAATATTGTTGGTTCAATTAGATTGGTTTAAAATTTCAAAACACCTAGACTTATCTCCCTACGCCACCTTACCTCACCTGTGCCTATTTGAATTCACGAGAAACAAGTTCTTATGAATTTTCTCCCATGCAGAAGCCTTCCCATGCTCCTCCTTTGTGCACCATTTTGAGTGGATAAAGATGGTTGGTTGGCCATTCAAATTCAAATCAAGTTTGAATTTGAATGGGCAACTAATCTCATGCGCCACCTTATCCATTTGTGCACCCCTTGCTCTACATGAGAAAATGTTTCTCGTGTAAACTCTCCATGCACAAAGAACACACACCCCTCTCTTCTCATGCCTTGAGTGGATAAGGATAGGTTGGTTGGTATTTGAATTCAAATTCGATTTGAATTCAACTGAGCAACCACCTAGCTTTATCCTCTCACGCAGTAAAAATGTGGTAAAAATGCGGTCTTGCACCATTTTAAAAGGGATGAGAAGGTGGGGCATGCGAACATCTGATCTGTGAGAGAAGGGTGGCATGAGAAAATCCTTGTGTGTGAGAAAAGAAAAGAAAAGAAGAGAAAAGAAAAGATTCTGGGCGCAGGGTATTTCTGAGAGTACCCTAGGATTTCTGCCTAGGGTTCGGAAAGTGAGAAGGTGAGCTACGAGTGTCGTGAGCCCACCAAACTTTAGAGAGAGCTTCATTAACCTCTCTACTATCTCTGCTGACAATTTGGAGCATTTGAGGAATTGATAGACACCGATCGAAGGGTTCGATCAGCATCAGCTGTCGAAAGAATTCTGCAATAAACTAGCATTCTTGAGGAGCCGATCAGATCGAGAGCTTCGTGTGGATGATCTACAGAGGTCAGACATACTGTGTGACTGCATTGCGATGATCAGACCTTTTTGACGGTAATCAGATTGCGGTGATCGACTATCTGCACGAAAGTAATGTGTTCTGAACACATAACAGTAAAATATTTACTGTAGAAGTTTAAATTTTAAATTTAAATACATGCTATATATATCATATTTAGATCTTTGTATAGGGTCAATACATGTTAATTAATTAAATTAATTAATAATTTCTACTGTAAAATTATAATTTTGAAAAAGTTTTAAAATTATCATTTTATCCCTGTACTGAAATTCCCAACACACACATGGTTCCTCCTCATTCTTGATGAAATCAAATATTTTGATCACATCATTGAAACGAGTATTCCAGCTCTGAGATGCTTACTTAAGTCCATAAATGGACCTTCGCAACTTGCAGATCTTGTGATCATCATCACTGGATGTGAAACCAAGCGGCTGTTCCATATAAATATCTTCCTCAAGATATCCATTTAAGAACACCGTTTTCACGTCCGTCCACCATATTTTATAATCAAAATAGGCTGCAAGAGCAAGTAATGTGCGGATGGATTTTAGCATGGCTACGGGCAAAAAGGTATCCTGATAGTCAATGCCTTCGCACTGACTATAATCTTTCGCTACGAGCCTAGTCTTGAATGTCTCCACATTCTCATTTGCACCTATCTTTCTCTTGAAGATCCATTTACACTTAATAGGTACAATACCTTCAGGTTGATCTACCAAGATCCAGACTTGGTTTAAGTGCATCGAGTCAATTTCTGATCTCATTGCCTCTAACCATTTCTCGGAGTCGATATCTAATATCGCCTCATCATAGGTCTTGGGGTCATCACCATGAGCTCCATTCCCGTGAGGAATATTTTCTCTACTTTCTCTTGTATAGTACCTAAGTACCTTTCAGGAGGATGAAAAATCTTAGTCGATCTATGAGGTGGAAGAGGTTGTGTTAGGACTGGTTCTAATTGATTTGGTTCCTCAGGTTCTTTAGCTCGTTGCTCTTGGAAGACATTCTCCTTGAGCTTAATTATTCTTTCGACGCCACCATCTTGAATAAACTATTTTTAAAAAAAAATAGCATGTCAATTCACAATCACATTGTGATCTTTTGAAATATAAAAATAGTATCCTAATGACTCTTTAGGATATCCTATGAACCAAGCTCTAAAAGACCTGAACTCTAACTTATCCGCCTGCTGTCTCTTGACATGAGCCGGACAACCCCAAATTCTGAGATGACTCAGATTTTGCTTCTTACCATGCCATATCTCATACGGTGTGGTAGGAATAGTTTTAGAGAAAATCTTATTCCATACATATATTGCTGTCATGAGACAATGTCTCTAAAGAAACTCAGGGAGGTCCGTGAAGCTCATCATGGAACGGACCATATCTAATAGGGTCCGGTTCCTCCATTCTGAAACTCCGTTAAGTTGTGGCGTTCCAGGTGATGTCCATTGAGAGACTATGCCATTGTCCTTAAGATAGTCTAGAAACTCCCGACTAAGGTATTCACCTCCTCGATCTGATCAAAGAACCTTAATGGGCTATCCCGTTTGTTTTTCTACCTCATGTCTGAATTCTTTGAACTTTTCAAAGGCTTCCGACTTGTGTTTCATTAGAAATACATATCCGTACCTAGACATATCATCGATGAAGGTAATGAAGTAGACATAGTTGCCTCTAGCCAGCACATCAAATGGACCGCACACATCTGTATGTACTAGGGCAAGTAGGTCTGGGGCCCTTTCCCTATATTCTATAAAAGGGAGCTTGATCATTTTGCCTTGAAGGCATGATTCACAAACTGGATATAACTCGAAAGTCAATGGATTCAATAGCCCGAATTTTTTCAATTTGTTAACCCTGTCTTCCGCTATATGACCTAGCTTTAGGTGCCACAGATACCTATCATTTAGACTATCTCTAGGCCTTTTAATTCCCATGGCATTCACATTTTGCTCGATATGAAATACAGATACATCAATATGTAGTTGATAGAGATCATTAATAAGAAAATTATTTACAACTTTATTATTTTCATAAAATATGTTACAATGGTTCTTATGAAAGCTAATCACATAGCCTTCTTATGCTAAACATGAAACAGAAATCAAATTCCTGCTTACTGCAGGCACATAATAACAATCTCTAAGAACTAAATCTAATCCTAAAGATAATTGCAGAGGATAGGTTTCCATGGTCACAGCAGTAACTCTTGGTTCGTTTCCGACGCGTAGGATCATATCCCCATCCCTCAGCCTCCTGCTCTCCTCAAGACCCTGCATAGAAGTGCACAAATGAGCACTAGAACTAGAGTCAAGTACCCAACTGGATGCAGAGAAAATTGTAAGATTAGATTCTATAACGAGCATTCCTCCAGAAGGACCATCCTTCTTGTTCTTCAGGGTGGCCAGGTACTGAGGATAGTTTCGCTTCCAATGGCCGTCTGAATTGTAATGAAAATATTTTCCCTTTTCAGCAGCCTTCTTCTTTGGTTCCATCTTCTTCTTCTTCCATCCACCTTCTGCTTCTTCGCAGACTTCTTCTTCTTTTCAAAAGATTTTCTCTTGGAAAAAGTCTGCTCCACAATAAGGACTGAGCCTTTTGAACCCTTTAAAGAAAGCTCAACCGTAACCAACATATTTATTAACTCAGCCAAGGTACACTGCATCTTATGTATATGGAAGTTCATGATGAACTGACCATATGCATCAGATAAGGACTGAAGGATCACATCAATCTAAAAATTCCTGTCTAAGATGACACCGAGCTTCTCAAGTTCCTCAAGGTTCTTGATCATTGTAAATAATGATCTTGGAATGACTGCCCATCATGCATTTTAGCCTTAAAAAGCCTTTGGCAGATTTGATACTTGACTGCGCGACTTTGTTCACCAAACAACTTTTGTAGGTGAGCCAACATTTGACGGGTAGTCATAATGTTCTCATGCTGGTGCTGTAAGTCATCAGACATGGCACCCAACATGTAGTACTTGGCTCTGTTATCGTCATCCGTCCACTTTTCTGAGATGCTCTCTGTTCAGCAGTCGGACGTACTGGTATGGTAGGTGGATCCTGATCCAAGATATGAGTTAGTTTCTCAGAATCCAGAATAATTCTGTAGTTCCTCAATCAGTCCTTAAAATTAGTCCAGTCAATCTGTGGGTGTCTAGTATTTTGGTCAGGGGGTTGGATGCAGACATGTTTCCTGTAGAGAGTCACAAGTTTCTAGTTAGATTTTATAATCAGACTTAACCAATTTGTTTAGGAGTTTCATTTTTAAATAAATTAGGCTTCCACTATTTTCTCAGATCCCTACACTCCCTAGATAGAGATGTGAAAATCTCCGTGATTAGTGATTTCTAGTGGGTGGTGCGGTCTCACCGACTGGCTCACCACCTCATCTAACAGTTATTGATGATGGGTCAACTGATGAGTGGACAACTCCTATCCAATGATTCTTTAATCATGGTGCACCCAAAATTTGGTCTTTAATTCATGAAGCTCACCGTACCTAGAATATTACTCCAATCCTTAGTTAAGTCAGACCCACCATTTGCACGAATTAGATTCCTGATTGGGTCCCTCACCGTATCCAAAATATTGAGCACAACCCATTCTCTAATCTGTAGCATCCAATACCTAATGGACATGGTTGCGTCTTTCCAGTGCAATTGAGCCACTGTAACCAGCTGAGAACAATCAACCCCGAAAAGGGCCCGCACATCCACAATGGTGGAAGATCTTAGACTTAATATTTCTTAGAAAAATTTGATTTAGATCTCATTAAACTTGATTTGACATAATCATAACAATTATGACTAACTTAGTGACATGGATTAGCTCGAATTGTTAGCCACCTCAAATCAGAACTGGATCGACACATATGGCCAGATAAGTGAGACCGATGGGAGGGATATGCCATTAACTTGACAAGAACGCATTCGAGTCGAGTAGCTCCCAATTAAAAATCAGTCGGTCGCATCTGTCCAACTTATCTTAGACACCAAATTGTCGAACCAGAATCAATTGGGTTAGTCTACAATCCAGGCTCTAACCACTGAGCCAAATTAGATCTTAACTTGATCGAGTCACATCTAAATATGATTCGATCTTGATCTAGACTTAATCCTATTAGGCTGGTCAATTATTAGCTTTTATGATCCCACCTAATCAATTTTTGATTCGATTTGACCAACCACTAAACCTAATTGAGCTATCCAAGTCCGAACCCAATTTTATGAAAATGACTTAGATCTGAAATTCTCAATTTTAGACCTAATATAATTTCATAAGCTTAATTCATTAATTAAGTTTTAGGTTCATAAACAAAATATGTAAATAAATTCTAAGATTTCAGGATCTAGGGTTTCGCTAAAAAGTAAATTTTGATTTCTGATTAAGGATGAATGCGCAGCATCCCTACACGCCATAAGAACACCCCATTGAATGAGAGGAGAGGATCTTAAACCCTACTTTGTTCTTATGACTGGATGGCCATGAGGAACACCTTAATCAGAAATATTAATTTAACTACAAAACTAGTTAGATCTAAATTATATATCACATATATAATTTCAGATCTAACTTATACATGCTTTGCATACATCTCATGTATTAAAATCTGATCTAATTACATGCTTTCAGATCTGATATATCACATATAATATCTGAAAAATAAGATTTAAATTGAACTATTCAATATAAAATCTATTCTAGACAGTTACTAGAATAATTCTACAACTAGTCTAAGCATGCAACAGATCAATCTTATGTATTAATTAAAATTTTATTTTTTATTTTTTGATCTGAATATAATATTTATAATATCAAAAAAATAGAGAATAAATTAGATCTAATTTATATTTTAATTATATTAAAATATAAAACTATAAGACTATTCATAGATCAAACTACTCCTAGTCTAGTCATGCATCTCATACATGTTAGATTTACTTAGATTTAATTTTAAATTTTTTTGATTTCAGATCCTATTTGATTGATTTGGATTAGATCAATTAGGTTCAAAAAAATTATGCTAGCACATGATTGAGCCTAACTTTCTCTTCGTGTACAATCAGATCTAAATTAGATCTAAAATAAAGCCATCAACCTGGCTCTGATACCAGTTGAAGGAAAAATCGACTTTTTCCTTGTAGGATCTTTCAGATCTAATGAGATCTAGGGCGAAATATTTCAAAAATTATCCTAGATATTTTAGATTTAAGATCTATTAGATCTAATTCCTATTATCTGATATTAAATCTAAAATTAAATCTGAAAATATGAAGAATAGAGAAATACCTCTAGGGTAATTAGATTGCCCTGTAGATGATCGCAGCAATGCCCGAGGTTCTAAAATAGCCACGCAGTCATCTGGCCTCTACCGATATCCACTCAAGTAGGATTTGGATCATCTTCTCCTCACAAATTTTTGCTCCAAAAATTAGATCTTGATCTGATCTGGAAGATCTTCAAAAGATCTTCTGAAGCTGGAGTAGCAGCTTCTCGATAAATCTTTGCAGCCTTCTAATCAGGAAACCACCACGCCTTAGACAAGCACCAGATGCATGCCCAACCTCTTGGACGTGAAGAGGGGAGGGAGAGGAGTAGAGGGGCATAGAGAAGTGGAGGGGTTTTAGGCTTTTGCTGGGTATTGAGCAGTGTCTCTAAACCCTAGGCGCAGACAGGGTTTAAATAGACCCTGCTGCGCCATGCAATGCCACATCATTCGACCCATCAAAAAATTTCAATTAATTCTGAAAAAATTTTGATTGATGGAGTGATATTATCTAAAAGAATCTCCATAATCCCTCCTACTGTTGGTGCCAACACTGGATAAGCACAGTGAGATTGGCGCCCCACAGTCCAAGTTGATCAAGGGATCAGAGTTCTCATCTCATGGGACTCTATCCTTATCCACTTTGGGTGCACGCCCAATCTGAATATGGTGCCCACTTTGAGGGCTAATTTAGTAGGTGGACACTCCACTAAAACTCTCCAGTGACCTCTTACCAAGTGGCCTTCAGTCCAAGGTCCATGGGTCAACGTTTGACCAATGTCCTAAAATGGAAATGGCAGGTGACAGGAATTAGCAGGTGTTGTCTTAAATTTATCTCATAAATTAGGATAAGTCTTTTCTGAGCTGGACTGGCTCCAGTCAGACTGAGAAAAACCTTCTCAAGATTCTCTAGGTGAGTCAAATCATATTTGGCTCAGTCGAGATAGAAAAGATTACACGAGAAGAAAGTTAGGCTCAATCGTGTGCTAGCACGATTTTCTTGAACCTAATTGGATATAATCCAAATCAATCGAACTGGACTAGCTCAATTAATGACATCCAGACCCTAACTCTTATTTGTGTGATCCAGTTAGATTCATTTTTGTATGGTAATGAGACATGTCGTGATCTTATCATCGACATCATCGAAACTCCTTTCGATGAACCAGAACTCTTCTGATTCAGACAATTAGAATGATCGATCATCAAGATCATTCTAATTGCTTCCAAAATCCACTAGTGATACCTAACAGTATATGGTGGCAACCCATCAGAAATGAAGACAAACCTCTCGGTGCAGCTACCTGTGTGATTGAGTTCTTCTATCATGAGTCCCGACTGAATTAGGGTTAAGGTGAACTCGTCAAACCCAACATCAATCATATGAATCAATCGATCGATCCGAATCCGATGTGAAACTCCAATAGAAAACTCTTTTCCATTATTTCACTCTGCCATGGCCATGGGCTTAAGGACTCAATCTTTCGATCATCATAAGACTACTTCTCTTATCTATCGAGGTTGATAGATCCCATCTTGGTGCAATCTGGTTCCTACAATGAATATGCTACAGCCAACATACACCTCAGGGTTCTGAATAGCTAGGAGATCGAGTTATGGTGTAGTCAAACTATAACACACTCAAGGTGAACTGTCGATGTACCTCAGGTCAAAAAACTAGACACAGTTGCAGCATCGAGCTAGTCATCGACGAGAAGGTAGATTTCCTTATGACTGCTAGAGATGGTCACGCTCAGTACTCTCGTTCTCAACGAATACCTGTACTCTCACTCCGGTGTCTCCACACCGTAGACTCAAGACACATCTACCCTAAGAAAGCGATCATACACCAACTTTTCAGATCGATCACCATCCTCATGATGATCCTATGGTCAGGAACTGTTTATGAGTTAGTTATGTAAATTTATGCCTTAAATTTTCAACTCTTGAAAATATGAATTAACATTCCTACTAACTCAAAGGATGTATCACAGACATAATGTACACAATGTGATAGTAGAATAACCTTTTTATTTATTTATAGTCAAAATTACAAATTTGCCTTTAGATTTGTACAGGAATGTGTCAGCCAATCTGGAATCTAGGGCATACATCTAACAGTTAATATATCAACTAATAACTTGAAAATATAAAACTTTAATAGTTTAAGATAAACTAGACTTTTAATAATTAAAAATAAAACTATAACTAAATTTTAAATGATTAAAATAATTAAAACTAAAGCTATCTAGCATAAAGTAAATAGACTAAGCTGAAGGCTACGAAGGATTAAGACTATAAATAAGCTAACAAAGTAAATGAACATAAACGTAACAAATAAACTACTGAGTATACTATCTTACTGGTAAAAGTAAACTACAAACTATGAACTATAACTAAAAAGATAAATTATCTACAGAATAAGTAAGGCTATCAGAAGGAACAAACTGATTACTAACTAACTGCAGTAAATAAAACTAACAGGATGAACTAGAAAAATTAACTGCAATCTAACTGCTACAGTAGGTAAACTAAGTAAAAGTAGGGCAAGTCAAAAATGAAAAAGAAAGAAATAAAAGATAAATGCTGTAAGCAAAATGAAACAGAACCAAGTACAGTGGACAGAAACTAAGTAGGTACAAAGATAAGAACAAAGAAACAAACAAAAGCAACAACGGAACAAATAAAAAACTTAAAGTAAAATAGAATATCGGGATCCTAACTACCGAAGAAGGAGCTAAAGGACTTGTCATGTTAGCATTGCAAACTGATGCTGGTCCTTCGGGCCTTTTCTTTGATCAAACCGAAGTGTCAACCTTTTGAATGAGATTAATTTCCCTGAGCTAATAATTTGTGGAGAAAAAGTAGTATCAGTTACAATTTCATTCTTGTGTGTATGAACATCATCCTGTATAAACATTGCATGAGCTCTCCCCAGCAAGCTCAATATATTGACTTGAAGAGATCCAATAACATGTATTGGATGATGTTCTTTCTTCTTTCCTTTTTTTTTTCTTTTTTTCTTGTGCGTGTATATCTTGAACATGAGACCTTCGTGTTATTAGCATAATGCTCTCACTAACAGAGCTAATAGGCCAGGTTGCTTTATTGCTTAACAGTATCACTGTGTAGTCTTACGGCAAGAAGACCTACTAGGAAAGGTTTCCTATCTCGTCTAATCACACTTGAATCAGATCAAATATTCTCGAGCCCCACCGTCACTGAACCAGAATATTGTTGCATCAAATTGCATTAGAATCAATCTTGACTTTATAACATCATCTGGACCAACCTTACTAGGCTATACCACTCCAACTAGGCTATGACAGCAAAGCTATAGAAGGGAAAAATGGAACAAGAACAAGTGGATCACTCTCGCTCCTCTCATGTGAAAGATCTTAATTTGTTGTGTTTATGGCACACTATTAGAATTTATTACAACTACATGATAAGCACCAAAACTGTGTGCGGCCGCATAACAACATCAACAAAGTCACAGCATTAGCAACCTAAAAATTGGGAAAGCTTGGAGCAAAATTTCCAAATACTTTGATTTGCTTTTGTATGACTCAATCATAACAGTCCATCCTGAACATTTGGATTAGATAGAAAAAATATGAAGCCAGGCATACCAGGATGCTTTGTATCTATCAATTGGTCTTTGGTGGAATCATATTTGATCATCATGAGACACTTTGTCTCTAACAAAAAAGTTTTTCTGATGGAAAGGGAGGCATTAGCCACCCATTTTGTCCTTCAGGATGTATTTACATTGCTGGTCAACTAAGAGTACTCTTGGCAAAAACAAAACAACCCCACAACAAAGATTGTCTCTAGCAAAATACTGATAATCATGAGCAACTGTGCCTCTAACAAAATAGAAATCAATCACTAGATGCTTTGAGTTGCAGCAGATTTCTGACATGGGCCAGACTGGCTGACAGTGATCGGATCTGCAAAATAAGTCTTTGACTAGGATTGGCTCCGGTAGGGACCCTCCGATGCTCAAGTCAGGAACCCGCTGAGTAGATAGAAAGGAGTGTACAAAAGAGTTGCATATCTTGAGGATTCCTTAGTTATCTCTATTTATAGAGATGAGAGTCATAGGAGAGAAGAATTGGAGACTGTCTTGTCATCTTTGGATACATTATCCTGAGATCTTCGATTTGATTTTTCAAGATTGAATGATTGCGGTGTAGGGTTTTAGGGTGGACATGCACAACGGAAGCATAATAGATTTAAAAAATTTAAATTAAGAAATCTTAAATATTAAACTTTTAAACTAGCACCTCCTTAATTATTAACAATCATATAGTATATTCATAATAAAATTCAAGCTATAGAAGAATACCTGCAATGCTTATTCCAAAATCTGGCAGAACCTCTACCAGGCACCCAAGTGTTCGCCCTCTAATGGTGATCCACACAGGGCTATGATCAGGACATCAACTCTTTAAAATGATTTCTCCTCTAAAATTCTCACTGTAAGAATTTTTTTGGACAGTAGGACCTCAAGATCTTCTTCCTCTCTCCTAGCCTTCCTATCCTTACCTTTCTTCTCTCCTTGTCTTCCTTATATCTCTTCCTAGGCTTTTATCCTAAAATCAGACTTGTCCTTACTATTTTTAGACTTATCCTAATAAGAGAAGGAAGAGACTAATTGGACAATAGAGAGAGGTTGTAAAAGAAAGAAGAGATAGGTTTAGAAATCTGAATGAAACAAATCTCCGATGCAGCCCCCTTTAAATAGTTAGCGATGGGATGCTCTTGGATTTGTCTCGCGCCCTCTCCACGCACCATCTTGCATCCATCCAAAATATCTCACTCCCCAAGCTAAATTTCCACACCCATCTGAAAGGATTTGACACATGGAAACATCAAAAAAAGAATCCGAGAGACACTTTGCACAGAAAGACTCTTTGGAACATTTTTCCCGATGTTTCTCTGATGCGTTGCAAGGCTTTACTTGGTGCATTTTTTCTCCACCACTCATCAACGCATTTTGGCCATCCAAGGGACCAAAGTTTAGGTGCTTACCTGGAGATGGCGTGGAAAAAAAATCAAAGATTAGAAGTGGCATGACAATTAGATTAGAGTCCTTAACAACATGGACTCTTAGGTGGCGCATGAATTAACTTAGCTAGGTTTTTAAACTTCAACCAATTTCCACAATTACATCATGAAGTGATTAAGCCACAGAAGGACTCCTCTATAACCAGAATTAACTCACAATTCTCTGAGTATTTTTTCAGCATAGAAACAATGGATAAGGATGAGGAAGGAGCATCCCATCTCATGGGACGCCAAGTCTGCTTTTGTGCACAACACACATCCCACATGCAAGAAAAAATTCTTGATGCATGGAGACCTGGTTATATGGCACTAAATCCTTGATTCATGCAGGCAAGGGTTGACCCAACTCAAACCCAAAATTGGTTTGAATAAATTTGGATTTAATTCATCCAATATGGAATCAATTTTGAACCCGATTCGAAATAAGGAGCTAGGATTTACAACATATGCTAGCATATCTATTTTAAAAATATAATCTAATCCAATTAGACCCCTGATCAATTTTCTTTGTGTGTGACCCATTGGGTTCCATATCTCGTCAGTAGTGGGTCCAAGTGTAAGTCGATCTAATTTGATTAAAATTTAATCAACTGATCTAGGTCCAATCAAGCTAACAAATTTCAACAATTAAAATCCTTTCTAATTGACAATCGAATTAAACTCTTTAATTTGATCAAATACACAAATCAAGATTGACGTCTAGCAACATATTATGTCTATCCGAAAGATATAAAATTTTGATAAAAATATTAAAAATATTCTTCAGTAGAAAGTTACCATATAATTCAATCTTGCGAGCTCCCTGCATCTCAAATATGATTCTGGATATGGAATGATGTCAAACTCAATATCATATTCATATTTTTCTTAATCTTTAATGATGATTCGATTAATGAAATATTAAAAATTTTTTCTAATTTTAATCCTATTTTGATCAAAGACTTCCTAAATCATCAATCGATCATAGTAAGTAGGATGCGATCTTCTCTTACTAGGAGTGATCGATTCTATGTTGACCTACTCACAACTTTCATATACATTCCACCATATCCAGATCATCCCATACATGACTAAGTCATGAATGAATATGAACTAAAATATGGATTCATGTATACAAGGTTCTATGGTAGTCTTAGGTCAAAGGATTACATGCACAACTCCCACTATAAGAATGGGTAAGTAGATTCTATAAGACGTTTCTTAAGCCGAATCAATTCAGTGAACTCTCTAATGAGCACCTACATTCTTGTATCAGTATCTCACACAAGTGACTTATGAGATCAGCCATCCTCTCCATCGAGTATACATAGGAAGTGCTAGTCTATCTGAAATATTGATCCCCTACTCAATGCTCCTATGACTAGAAATATTTTAAATCAAGATTTTTAAAATTTTAAGTCTTATAGGTATGATCTCATCATAATCCTAAAATTATTATCCTGATTTATAGAGTTCATCATAATTATTACAAAAAGTAAGATACAGCATATGATGAAAAATACCTTTTATTTATAAAATATCAATTATATAAGTCTGAAAGATTACAAGAAAAACTTATCAAAAATATAAATTTCGATTGGCTTGTAGGGCATACTCCTTTCAATCTCTCTCTTACACTAAAGCCAATCGCCCTTATATTTTATCCCTATACAATCAAAGTGGCAATCAAACTACTGCTGTGGTAGAGCCTTAATGAATGGATCTGCTACGTTATTCTTTATTTTTATTCATTCAATGACTATATCTTGTCTTTCGACTATTTCACGAATGAGATGAAAGCACCTTAGAATGTGCTTAGATTTATGATGATACTTCGGTTTCTTTACTTGAGTAACTGCTCCAGTATTATCATAGTAAAGTGGTACTGAATTTTCAATCTCAAAAATGACATCCAACTCAGTGATGAACTTTTCCATCCAAACATCTTCCTTGGCAGCTTCACTTGTAGCTATGTATTCTGCCTCAATGGTTGAGTCAACTACAGTCTGCTGCTTAAAATTTTTTCAACTAATTGCTCTACCATTTACAGTGTCTGAAGTAGACTTGCTATCATCAGGGTCTAATTGGAAACTAGAGTCAAAATAGCCTTCTAGTTTTAGATTAGATCTTCCATATACTAGAAAAATATCTTTAGTCCTTCTCAAGTACTTAAAAATATTTTTCACTGCTTTCCAATGATCCTCTCTTGGATGTGCCTGAAATCTACTAACTATGCCTAAGGCATAGGCAACATCAGGCCTGGTACATAGCATAGAATATATGATTGATCCTACTGCTGAAGCATAGGGAATAGAACTCATTCTATTTCTCTCTTTCGATGTTTTAGGAGACATCCTTTTAGAGAGATGTACGCCTTGACTTATGGGTAAGTAACCTCTTTTGCTTCCATTCATGCTAAACCTTTTTCATACTAAATCTATATATTTGGATTGGGATAAGCTTAATATCCTCTTAGATCTATCCCTATAGATTTTTATACCTAGTATATAGGATGCTTCATCCAAATTCTTCATGGAAAACTTAATTGATAGCCATATCTTGATCGATTGTAACATTCGGATATCATTTTTAATGAGAAATATATCATCTATATATAAAACTAAGAAGACAATGACACTCCCACTAGTCTTCTTGTATACATAAGATTCATTCATATTTTTGATAAAGTCAAACTCTTTGACTATAACATCAAAATAGATGTTCCAACTCATCGAGGTTTGCTTTAATCCATAAATAAATTTCTTAAGCTTGCATACCTGATTTATTCTCCCTTTTGAGATAGATCCTTCTGGCTGAGACATGTATGCTGCTATTGCCAAATCTCATAATCATAATATCTAGCTATTGCAAGCATAATCCGTATAGATTTGAGTATGGTAATAGGTGAAAATATTTCATCATAATCAATACCCTGTTTCTGTCTGAAACCTTTAGCTACTAATCTGGCTTTATAGATTTCAACTTGGCCATCTGCTCCAATCTTTTTTTTATAGACCCATTTGCATCCAATAGGGATTACACTCTCTGATGCATCAACTAAAGTCCATACTTGGTTGGAGTATATAGAGTCCATTTTAGATTTCATAGTCTCTAGCCATTTGTCTGAGTCCCTACTCATGACGGCTTCTGTATAGATCAAAGGTTCATCATTCTCAATGATGTGGGCTTCATTATTCTCAATAACGAACCTATACATTAGAGGTGTATTTCGCACTTTATCCGATCTTTGGAGAGGAGGTGTATTTTGTAGTTGTACCCATCAATGGTTATTTCTTGTTGAGAAGTATCTTGTGCCTCTATTTATAGGTCTTAAATTTCTCCAAGTTTAATTTTCTTCCCACTGCCTCTTTCTAGGATAATTTTTTTTCCATAAAAGTAGCATGTTTACTGACAAATACCTTTTGTTCAGTAGAATGGTAAAAGAGGTATCCTATACTCTTTTTAAGATAACCTACAAACAAGTACTTATCTGTCATAGCACTCAGCTTATGTCCAAAGTTTCTTTTAACATAAGCTGGACAGTCCTATATCTTAAGATACTTAAGATTAGGCTTCTTTTCTCTTCATATCTCATATGGAGTGCTTGGTATAGATTTTGAAAGTACTCTATTTAGGATATAGATAAAAGATTTTAGGACATATCTCCAAAAAAAAATAGAGAAGACATCATGGACTGCACCATATCTAATAAAGTATGACTCTTCCTTTTTACTACACTATTTAGCTATGATGTATAAGGAGGAGTCTATTCTAAAAGAATTTTATTTTTTTTAAGATGATCTAAAAATTTATTGGATAAGTATTTTCCTCCTCAATCAGATCGAAGAATTTTAATATCTTTTTCAGTTTATTTCTTGATCATACTTTGATACTCTTTAAATTTATTAAAGGCCTCGGATTTATATTTCATAAGATACACATATCCAAATCTAGATAAATCATCAGTGAATGAATAAAATAAGAGTATCCTCTTCTGGCTTTTGCTGTCATAGGACCACATACATCAGTATGTACAGGTCCTAATAACTCACTAGTCCTTTTTCTATATCCACTAAATGGAGTCTTACTCATTTTTCTATAAGATAAAATTCACAAGTTTCTAATGATTTATAATCATAAGAATCAAAGAACTCTTTTTTGTATAACTTATTAATCCTTGTCTCACTTATATGATCAAGTTGACTATGCCAAAGTAAAGTGTTATTTATTTCTTATCTCTTTCATTTTTTACTTTTATCAATATAAAAAATATTGTCATTAGATAGAATAAGAAGACCATTATCAATAATGTCATGACAAAGAATTTCATTAGAAAAAGAAATTGAGCAACTATTGCTCTTTCCATTTATTTCATAACCTCTTTGCAATAGCAACGGTACAAAAATAATGTTCCTAATAATTTTAGGCATAAAATAATAGTTTTCTAGCTCTAAAATCTTCTCAGAAGGTAACTTCAACATATATGTGATGGAACCAGATCTAGGGTTTCAGGGT
This sequence comes from Elaeis guineensis, assembly GCF_000442705.2. Taxonomy (NCBI): domain Eukaryota; kingdom Viridiplantae; phylum Streptophyta; class Magnoliopsida; order Arecales; family Arecaceae; genus Elaeis; species Elaeis guineensis. The sequence continues at coordinate 57,664,787 of NC_026003.2, forward strand.
TAGATCTTGAAACTTTTTCAAGATCATACAGCGGAAGACTAAAATAAATCAAAATTTATTTTCTAAGATCAAAAAATCCCTAGATCTAAGATCCTATTACATGATTATTACATAGCATTAAATCAAAAATTAAAATATATATAAATATAGTATGAACTACATGTTGATCATATCAACATGTTTCTATACTAGCTACATCTAATGTATGTATTAAATAATAGATCAGATCTATTACCTTGCAAGTTAGACGCTCTAACCTCGTTGATCCGGGCTTAAGGATGATGTTGCAAGCCGCACACGTGTCCGGCCTCTAGGAGTCGTCCACACGAGCCCACGAATCTCGATCAGAAGTCCTGCTTCAGGAAATCAGCACAGTATGCTAGTACTGCACTGATCCTTCTTTGATGGTTGATCAGGTGCCTCCTTCTTCTTGATTTGGACTCTTCCAAAGATGGAAAGTAGAAGGAGGAGTTTCAGATCTGAGACACTCTCAGGAAACTCAAGATGGAAGGAGGAAAGATATGAAAATAAAAACCCTAGAAGAAGACCCTCTTCTTCTTCACGTTTTTCTCTCTAGACACCCAAACTTGCATCTTTTATATCTCCACGACCCAAAGGTATTTCTCTCTGATTTTTGGATGGCAGAAAGGTCTCTCAAATATCTATCTCCTCTTAAAATTTATGAAGAAACTCGTCTTATATAGAGAGATATGATAGAGTCCTTGTCTAGGTCAAACACCTAGTCAAGGCTTATCCAAACATGGCAAGTTAAGGGACGCCCAACTCTTGAGCACCTCCTCCATATTTTCGTGCATGGATCACTAGAAAAGGGTGTACAATGTAAACCCTAAAATCCACAAAATTTCAAAAAAAAATTTGGATAAATTCGGTGCAAAATTGAAAGAGTTTTGGATTTCTAAAACTCTATCTCATAGAATTCAAAATCCAAACTTATTCCTTTTAGATTTGATCCAAATCACCTTCCATGTAAGAAAGAAGAGAGGAGACCTTTTGTGAACGTGGGAGAGATCTGGGAGAGGGCTTTTGTCACACAAAATAAGTGGAGATTGGCGTTGAATAAGAGAGAGGGCGTGGAGAAGGTTTATGTGGCGCAAGGTGGAATCCTAGTCCTACTAGGATTCTGTCTCATAACTTGTTTTAATTTGGTTTCCCAAACCAAATCAAATCAAAATTAGATCAACCCAATTAAAATAGGTCTTAACCTAATTAAGAACCTAATTTAATCAGATTAAATTAGATTTAAATCTGATTTAATTTTCTAATCAAATTAGAAATTAGATTGACCCAAGTCCTAGTTGAACTAGGACTAGTTTTTTCCTTGCACTTGGCTTATCCAATAAACCAATTGGACTTGATCCAATCAAGCCCAAACCAAATCTAATTAAATCATATTTAATTAGACTTAATCTCAGCCCATTGGCTTAATCAAATTAAGCAAATTAGCAATCAAATTGCTAATCGATCCTCCTGCAACACTTGCACTGGGTTAAATGTCAATCGTATTGATTATTTAACCCTATAATGATTCTTAATCGTTGATCAACCATCCGATCGGATCATGAACTCTAATGTGTGTGACCTCATAGGTCCGAACCTAAGCCGTAGCATAGGAATAAATTCCTATACCAATCGAAGTGACCATCTAGCAATGGTACCCGACGACCGGATAGGTCGAATGTGTAGAACAACATCCTTAGAACCCATGCGGATATAGTTTTCATATAATTCATCCCCTTGACCAAAATGATCATAGGACACCCCAGAGTTTAACTGTCAACTCTGATCAGGTTGTCCACATTGTATTTCAAAATATCAAATCCATCTGATGGATTACCCTGGCCAAGGTTTTGCTAAATTGAAATACAGCGACTCATTCTTCTCCAACTCTTGGAGTGGTCAATCCCATCTCGATCACACTCTGACTTCGCAAGTACTTGACTGTGCCCAGAAGCCTTCCATCCCTGAATTAGAAATTCAGTTAGTCCAGTACCAAAGCACAGTGAGTTGCTTGCAAGTCACTGAGGCGATCTCAGGTCTAAGGGACACTTATACCTATATCCCATCAGAGATATTCTCGACAGTAGAATACTCTGGAGTTGGTCACGTTCAATGATGATGTACCCTTACATCTCACCTGTATGCCATACCAGTGTCTCCATACTCTTTGGTTAAGAGGACAACCAACCCATATGGCCTACAGCGACCTATGCTCGATAGAAGCTGTCGTCCTTATTAACAGCCTATCATTTGATCGTGAACAGTTTTAAGGACTAATCGATAAATCCTCTCTTTATCGAATCTAAATAGTCCTAAGGACTTCATCATAACAACGGAGTTCATTAGAAGATGAAAGCTTATGATGAAGATGCCAAATATATTTTATTTATTAACAAATCAATTACAATACTTGGTTGCTCAACCGTCAACAGCTTGACGATTGGCTTTTTGGGACACATTTCCCAACAACTCCCACTTGTCCTAAAGCCACTCGGCACAGTATCTAATACCCATCTTCGACTTGTGGTTGTCGAACTCCTTTATTGCCAGGGCTCTAGTGAAGGGGTCGGCTAGGTTCTCCTTTCAGTCGATCTTCTGAAGGTCGACGTCACCTCGATCCACGATCTCTCGGACCAGGTGGAAGCGGTGCAAGATGTGCTTCATCCGCTGATGTGCTTTGGGTTCCTTCACCTGAGCTATGGTACCAGTGCTGTCGCAGTAGAGCAGGACTGGACCATCGAAGGAGGATGCTACTCCAAGCTCATTGATGAATTTCCTCAGCCACACAGCTTCCTTCGCGGCATCCGATGCTGCGATGTACTCGCTTCACAAACAGAGTCCGTCACAGTATGCTGCTTGGAACTCTTCCAGCAGATGGCTCCACCATTCAGAGTAAAGATATAACCCGACACACTCCTGCTATCATCATGGTCAGATTGAAAGCTGGAGTCTGTGAACCCCACAAGTTTCAGATCTGACTCGCCATAAACCAACCATTGGTCCTTAGTATTTCTCAAATACTTAAGGATGGCTTTAACCACTTTCCAGTGGTTTTCTCCAGGATCAGATTGGTATCTACTCACTACTCCTAGTGAGTATGCCACATCTGGTCTTGTACATGTCATGGCGTACATGATAGATCCCACGGCTAAAGCATATGGGACTCTACTCATACGCTCTCTCTCTTCAGGAGTTGTCGGACAATCCTTCTTAGAGAGAGAAATTCCTTGGCCTATCGGTAGATAGCCCTTCTTGAAATTCTCCATGCTGAACCTCTTCAGCACAGTGTCTATGTACATGGACTGGGATAACCCAAGCATCCTTTTAGATCTATCCCTATAGATCTTCATCCCTAGGATGTAGGATGCTTCACCCAAGTCCTTCATGGAGAACTGTGATGACAACCAAACTTTTATTCCCTGTAGTGCGGGGATGTCATTCCCGATTAAGAGAATGTCATCCACGTACAAGACAAGAAATACCACAACTGGACCATTTGCCCATTTATAGATGCAGGGATCTTCTCCATTCTTAATGAAGCCATACGTTTTGATCACCTTATCAAAATGCATGTTCCAACTCCGAGAAGCTTGCTTCAGTCCATAAATGGATCTCTGAAGCTTGCACACCTTGGACTCATCTGTGGATGTAAACCCTTCAGGTTGTATCATATACACCTCTTCAGTCAGCTCTCCATTCAGGAAAGCTGTCTTTACATCCATCTGCCAGATCTCATAATCCAGATGGGCAGCTGATTGCAAGTATTATCCGAATAGATTTGAGCATTGCCATAGGGGAAAATATCTCGTCATAGTCAATACCATAACGTTGACGATACCCCTTGGCAACCAGACGGGCTTTATAGGTCTCCACCTTTCCGTCTGCGCCCCTCTTCCTTTTGAAGACCCATTTACACCCAATGGGTTTAACCCCTTCAGGTGGGTCAACCAATGTCCATACATCGTTGACCTTCATGGACTCCATTTCGGATTTCATGGCTTCAAGCCATTTCTCGGAATCAGGTCTCTGCATAGCATCCATATAGGTGATCGGATCCTCATTATTCTCATCAAGTTCAATGGGATCACCGTCCCGGATCAAGAAACCGTAGTATCTGTCCGGCTGACGCGGTACTCTACCGGATCACCTTAATGGTGCAGGTATATTGGGCTCCGGATCTGATCTAATCATATCCGACTCAGGTTCAGCTATTGGTGTCGGTCCTTCTACCTGTTGAACTTCATCAAGTTCAACCTTAGAGGCAACGGTTCCTTCACCAAGGAACTCCTTTTCTAAAAAGATTGCCTTAAGGCTGACGAACACCTTTTGTTCATCAGCATGGTAGAAAAAATATCCTTTTGTTTCTTTGGGGTACCCTATGAATGAGTATTTGTCAGACCTAGGTCCAAGTTTGTCTGTGACTAATCGTTTGACATAGGCCGGGCACCCCCAGACCCTAAGGTGTGAAAGTACTGGCTTACGCCCTGTCCATATCTCATATGGAGTCTTAATTACAGACTTACTTGAAATTCTATTTAACAGATAACAAGCCGATTCGAGTGCATATCCTCAGAAGGATATCAGCAAGCTAGCAAAAACCCATCATGGATCGGACCATGTCTAACAAAATCCGATTCCTCCTTTCAAACACACCATTATGCTGTGGTGTTCCTGGAGGAGTCCATTGAGAGAGAATCCCATTCTCTCCTAGATATGTGAGAAACTCACTAGAAAGGTATTCTCCTCCTCGATCAGATCGAAGAGTTTTAATACTCTTCCCAGTTTATTTTTCTACTTCACTTCAGAATCGTTTGAACATTTCAAATGAATCCGACTTATGTTTCATCAGATAGACATATCCATATAGGTATAGGTCATCCGTGAAAGCTATGAAGTAGAAATATCCACCTCTAGCACTGGTGCTCATGGGCCCACATACATCAGTATGTACTAGGCCCAAGAGCTCAGTAGCTCTCTCATCTTTTCCAGTAAAAGGTGACTTGGTCATTTTACCAAGAAGACAGAACTCACAGGTTGGAAGTGATTCACAATCACTGACTTTGAGGATTCCCTCTTGAGTCAACCTGTTTATTCTGTTCTTATTTATATGACCTAGCCTCCAATGCCATAAGTAGATATTTGACACACTATCTAATCTAGGGTGCTTGCCAGTAGAATAGACTCTTATCAGGCTTGATCTTTTTGGTCTGGCTCTGCACAGATGTCCCAGCCTGAACTTGCACCTTCTTGACTTTCTTCTTCTTGTTCTTCTTTCCTTTCTCAAAGGGTCGAGAACCAGAAGATGAACCTCCCACTGAGTTCACTGAGTTCACCGACTCCTTGAGGAGTTGGTGATCCTTCTCAAAGTTCTGAAGCAACCCCATTAACCCATGGTAGTTTACTTCAGGCTTTGTCATTCTATAATGAGTGAGGAATGGGAGACAAGACTTGGGCAGTGAGTTCAGTATTGCATCTTTCCCAAGCTGCTCATGCAAGGGAAAGCCGAGCTTGCTCAATCGTTCCATCAGCTCGATCATGTACAATACATGATCAGTGATAGAGACTCCATCCCATATTTTGGCGTTGAAGATGGCACAACTAGTCTTGTGCCTCTCTACGTCATCGGGTGTGCCAAAGGTATCCTCCAACACTTGAAGCATGTCCTTTGGCTGAGCCATCTCGAATCTGCGACTGAACTCGTCGCTCATGATAGCAGCCAGCATGATACAGCGCACCGTGGTCCGGTCACTGAGCCACTTCTGGTAAGTGTCTCTAACTGTTCCACGTGCATTGACAGCTGGCTCCTCAGGTGCAGGATCCATTATCACATATAGGATCCGTTCATGCTCCAGGACTATCTTCAACTTTCGGTACCAGCTACCGAAGTTGGGTCCCACCAACTTATCATTGTCCAACAATGATCGGAGCGATAGGGAAGTGGCCATATTTGCACAAAGGAGAACCATAACCTAATTAGTAATTGATTCATTAAACCTAAAGATTTGGACTTTAATCAAAAGGTTTCTCCCACTATTTTATTCGAATTGGTAGCCTCTACCTCCAACTCGAGGAATTACACTAATTCCTTAGCGGGTACTAGAATCCACTTAGACTGCACACAAGCCCAACTTTGGTTGGCCAACCCATGTACATCTAAGGGTAGGTTCATAACCAATTATTTCTCTAAATAATTTCTAGTAATTTTAATTTTGCCCCAGAAACCTAATCAGTAGGCTTTGGCCTCCACTGTAAGGATCCAGTTAGGTCCAACCATTAACATGATCATACTTGGTGTATCTAACCAACGAATGATTAAGCCCAACTTTGGTTGGCTCACTAACCACCATTAGAGAGATACTTCCAAGTCATCATATGATGAGTGATAATTCCATTAGTCAACAAGCACCAGGCCTTTGGGTCTGCAATGATTATTGAGTTCATGGACTCATTATCAAACACCTTAATGGGAGGCTATGACTCAGTTATCTCCATAACTTTATCATTTTAAGGACCTAATAATTTTAGAGGATTTAAATAATATAGAGGATGAGGTCAGATGAACCAGCTTATCATGATCCTCCCACTGGCTTCACCAAGTCAGCTTAAGGGAGACCAGGGCTGGTCTAGGAGCACCTAAATCAGTCACACTGATTTACCTAGCTGACATGGGTCAGCTCGAATAGTCAAGTGATCCGATCAAAACATAATTTCACCAAGAGGTCAGGTAAGTTCGATCAGTGGGAGGGTCTGCCAAAGCTTGCCTTAGACACCATCATGAATGGCCAGGTAAGCGGGCTCCCAATTAAAAACCACCGGTCTGGTTTACCTTAGACACCAACTGGTTTAATTAGTTTTGATTAGATCAACCTAACAGTTCGTGCTAGACCGCTTAGCCAAGAATCAAGTCCATTTGGTTCTCGTTAAAGACATGGACTTGACCAACTACAACTATTGTAATTGATCTAGAGAATCCTTGACCTAATCTAAGACAACAATTGATTAGATTTAGTCAATTCTCTAATTAAGTCCATCTTTAATCTAACCATAGGTCTAACCCAATTAATGGACCTAGTTCCCACTAACCCATTAACCCAATGTGTTATGATTCGTGTCTTAGGTTCTTCAATTCACAATCCTAGAACCTAATCAAACAACTTCTTAATTCTTAATTAAGTTTTGGGCTGAGGGTTGGGTTTGGCTTTTCAAAAAATATTTTCATATTTGTAAAATAATTTTACAATATGATTCTATTAACCATATTGCATGTTTGATTCCGAATCAAGATGCAAGTGAAATAAACATGAAACTACTTTAGATCTAATCTAAACAGGTTCATGTAATTGAAACAATTTCAACTTTAAACAATTTGTTTGCACAAAAATTATTAACAAAGAGATTTTATTTCAGATTTAAACATCTTTTAAATCTAATAAATCATAAATTTAATCTAGATCATATCTAACAAATTTATGATTAAAGATAGATCTACACAAACTAGGACAACCTTTGCACTGTAAGGGGTAAACCTTACAGCAGGACAACCTTGCAGTTTGTGATTGATCTAAAATTTTAATTTCAGATTTAATAATCAGATTATAAATTAGATCTAATCTAAAAAATAATCTAAGCATGTATAAATAATCATGTAATAAAGAACCTAGGCTCTGATACCAATTCATGGAACCAGATCTAGGGTTTCAGGGTTAGATCTTGAAACTTTTTCAAGATCATACAGCGGAAGACTAAAATAAATCAAAATTTATTTTCTAAGATCAAAAAATCTCTAGATCTAAGATCCTATTACATGATTATTACATAGCATTAAATCAAAAATTAAAATATATATAAATATAGTATGAACTACATGTTGATCATATCAACATGTTTCTATACTAGCTACATCTAATGTATGTATTAAATAATAGATCAGATCTATTACCTTGCAAGTTAGACGCTCTAACCTCGCTGATCCGGGCTTAAGGATGATGTTGCAAGCTGCACACGTGTCCGGCCTCTAGGAGTCGTCCACACGAGCCCACGAATCTCGATCAGAAGTCCTGCTTCAGGAAATCAGCACAGTATGCTAGTACTGCGCTGATCCTTCTTTGATGGTTGATCAGGTACCTCCTTCTTCTTGATTTGGACTCTTCCAAAGATGAAAAGTAGAAGGAGGAGTTTCAGATCTGAGACGCTCTCAGGAAACTCAAGATGGAAGGAGGAAAGATATGAAAATAAAAACCCTAGAAGAAGACCCTCTTCTTCTTCACGTTTTTCTCTCTAGACACCCAAACTTGCGTCTTTTATATCTCCACGACCCAAAGGTATTTATCTTTGATTTTTGGATGGCAGAAAGGTCTCTCAAATATCTATCTCTTCTTAAAATTTCATGAAGAAACTCATCTTATATAGAGAGATATGATAGAGTCCTTGTCTAAGTCAAACACCTAGTCAAGGCTTATCCAAACATGGCAAGTTAAGGGACGCCCAACTCTTGAGCACCTCCTCCATATTTTGTGCATGGATCACCAGAAAAGGGTGTACAATGTAAACCCTAAAAGCCACGAAAATTCCAAAAAAAAATTAGATAAATTCGGTGCAAAATTGAAAGAGTTTTGGATTTCTAAAACTCTATCTCATAGAATTCGAAATCCAAACTTATTCCTTTTAGATTTGATCCAAATCACCTTCCATGTAAGAAAGAAGAGAGGAGACCTTTTGTGAACGTGGGAGAGATCTGGGAGAGGGCTTTTGTCGCACAAAATAAGTGGAGATTGGCATTGAATAAGAGAGAGGGCGTGGAGAAGGTTTATGTGGCGCAAGGTGGAATCCTAGTCCTACTAGGATTCTGTCTCATAACTTGTTTTAATTTGGTTTTCCAAACCAAATCAAATCAAAATTTGATCAACCCAATTAAAATAGGTCTTAACCTAATTAAGAACCTAATTTAATCAGATTAAATTAGATTTAAATCTGATTTAATTTTTTAATCAAATTAGAAATTAGATTGACCCAAGTCCTAGTTGAACTAGGACTAGTTTTTTTCTTGCACTTGGCTTATCCAATAAACCAATTGGACTTGATCAATCAAGCCCAAACTAAATCTAATTAAATTATATTTAATTAGACTTAATCTCAGCCCATTGGCTTAATCAAATTAAGCCAATTAGCAATCAAATTGCTAATCGATCCTCCTGCAACACTTGCACTGGGTTAAATGTCAATCGTATTGATTATTTAACCCTATAATGATTCTTAATCGTTGATCAACCATCCGATCGGATCATGAACTCTAATGTGTGTGACCTCATAGATCCGAACCTAAGCCGGTAGCATAGGAACAAATTCTATACCAATCGAAGTGACCATCTAGCAATGGTACCCGACGATCGGATAGGTCGAATGTGTAGAACAACATCCTTAGAACCCATGCGGATATAGTTTTCATATAATTCATCCCCTTGACCAAAATGATCATAGGACACCCAGAGTTTAACTGTCAACTCTGATCAGGTTGTCCAATTGTATTTCAAAATATCAAATCCATCTGATGGATTACCCTGGCCAAGGTTTTGCTAAATTGAAATACAGCGACTCATTCTTCTCCAACTCTTGGAGTGGTCAATCCCATCTCGATCACACTTTGACTTCGCAAGTACTTGACTGTGCCCAGAAGCCTTCCGTCCCTGAATTAGAAATTCAGTTAGTCCAGTACCAAAGCACAGTGAGTTGCTTGCAAGTCACTGAGGCGATCTCAGGTCTAAGGGACACTTATACCTATATCCCATCAGAGATATTCTCGACAGTAGAATACTCTGGAGTTGGTCACGTTCAATGATGATGTACCCTTATATCTCACCTGTATGCCATACCAGTGTCTCCACACTCTTTGGTTAAGAGGACAACCAACCCATATGGCCTACAGCGACCTATGCTCGATAGAAGCTGTCGTCCTTATTAACAGCCTATCATTTGGTCGTGAACAGTTTTAAGGACTAATCGATAAATCCTCTCTTTATCGAATCTAAATAGTCCTAAGGACTTCATCATAACAACGGAGTTCATTAGAAGATGAAAGCTTATGATGAAGATGCCAAATATATTTTATTTATTAACAAATCAATTACAATACTTGGTTGCTCAACCGTCAACAGCTTGACGATTGGCTTTTTGGGAC